>NW_014582840.1:5354-7068 GCF_000485595.1 Priapulus caudatus
TCTCTCTCTCTCTCTCTCTCTCTCTCTCTCCCTCTCTCTCTCTCTCTGTCTCTCTACATCTCTCGCTCTCTCTCTCTCACACATCTTCGATTTACCCGCATCGTCTTTTATACAAGTCACCCAGCATTATCATGACTCAGTACACACGCATTATCATACAACGAAACACCGGCTCATGAGTGCACAAATGAATCACCAAATTCAGAAAATTTCACATAAACTAACCGCGCTTTATTGTATGCTTTTCTACCACGCATAGCCCCACGTATAATATAGCCTATGCGCGATACCGCGCGTGTATATTTTGACTCTAATTTCATTGTCTTTGAGTGATAATGCGCTGAGATGACCGCACTAGCAAACACTATACGGTATTGTATATGACCATCTGTAAGGTAGGCCATTACGCCGCAAGCAATACTAACACCGACCAACACAGTAGATTGGTAAATATGATACTATATGACTGCCTGGAATCGCTAAGTTGGCAAAGCAAGACACATTCGCAGTACCTATCTAATCGCTTTTCTTCGACGGTTTTAACGGTGTAGATCGTCTATACTCCAGTCAATATGCTTCTGCTCACGTAGACGTGGTAGACTAGGACATTAGCTGTTAGTTTTACCCGTGTGTACACAGTATTTATCATACAGGTCTAGTATTATAGGCTTATACTATGCCTTCTCTCTCTCTCTCTCATGGTTCGTTACCCATTTTGCATATATGAACTTGCTTCGCACACTAACAGCTTTCTTTATTCTTATCATTTGTTGCTTTCTCACACACACGCACGCACGCACACAAATACACCACCCCACAAACATATACACTATACTTCTCTTGGTAATTGTTTATTATTGATGTAATGGTAGACATTGATATTATGAATCATAATGCGTTTTATTAGATCATTGTTCAAACGTACAGTTACTTACAAAAGGTTACAAAGAGTTTTTATGGCCACATGTTAGGTAGATTCAAAACACCCAAAAAATCACAAACATAACACAGTCCGGTTGTATACCTTAAAGGTTTGAAGACTTTCTCAATTAATTCATAGTCCAGCTTCCACATTGGAAAAAAACTTTAACAGTTGAGTTGCATTAGTTGGTATTCTACACTGCTCCAGTTCACATTTGTGCAGTGTGCTCGCTTGTTCACAGAGTTAAGCGATCTTACATGCGAGTCTGATAGTTCTGCTTAATGCACTTTCTGCTTACATCTGTACGACATCTCCATAGAGTTATTATGCATTGCCATATGTGTGATTATAGGGTGTTTTCAGAGCTAAGTTTTCACTTCAAATGTTACATTTAAATAATTTTTTCTTTCGTCTTTTTCTTCTTCGTTTTCTCTCCCGTGTGAGTTATCATATGTGTCTTTAGATTACCGGAGTGTGCAAAGGTAGCATCACACAGATTGCACTTATATGGTTTCTCTCCCGTGTGAGTTATCATGTGTGTCTTTAGATTACCTGATTGTGCGAAGGTAGCATCACACAGATCACACTTAAACGGTTTCTCTCCCGTGTGGGTTCTCATGTGTGTCTTCAGATTACCCAATTGTGAGAAGGCAGCATCACACAGATCGCACTTATACGGTTTCTCTCCCGTGTGAGTTCTCATGTGTTTCTTCATACTACCCGAATCTGAGAATGCTGCATCACACAGATCGCACTTATATGGTTTCTCTCCCGTGTGAGTTCTCATGTGTA
>NW_014582841.1:0-270 GCF_000485595.1 Priapulus caudatus
GCATAGTGCATAGCGCATAGTGCATAGTGCATACACTGTAGTGCATACTGCAGAGTGCATAGTGCATAATGCATAGTGCATAGTGCATACACTGTAATGCATAGTGCAGAGTGCATAGTGCATAGCGCATAGCGCATAGTGCATAGTGCATAGTGCATGGTGCATGGTGCATAGTGCATGGTGCATGGTGCATGGTGCATAGTGCATAGTGCATAGTGCATAGTGCATACGTGCATAGTGCATAGTGCATAGTGCATGGTGCATAGTGCA
>NW_014582841.1:1887-2504 GCF_000485595.1 Priapulus caudatus
GCGTAGTGTATAGTGCATAGTGCATGATGCATAGTGCATAGTGCATAGTGCATAGTGCATAGTGCATAGTGCATAGTGCATAGTGCATAGTGCATGGTGCATGGTGCATAGTGCATAGTGCATAGTGCATAGTGCATAGTGCATAGTGCATACGCTGTAATGCATAGTGCATAGGGCATAGTGCATAGTGCATAGTGCATAGTGCATAGCGCATAGCGCATAGTGCATAGTGCATAGTGCATAGTGCATATTGCATGGTGCATAGTGCATACTGCATAGTGCAGAATGCATAGTGCATAGTGCATCGTGCATAGTGCATACACTGTAGTGCATAGTGCAGAGTGCATAGCGCATAGTGCATAGTGCATAGTGCATAATGCATAATGCATAATGCATAATGCATAGTGCATAGTGCACAGTGCATACACTGTAGTGCATAGTTCAGAGTGCATATTGCATAGTGCATAGTGCATAGTGCATAGCGCATTGCACATTGTGCATAGTGCATAGTGCATAGTGCATGGTACATGGTGCATGGTGCATGGTGCATAGTGCATAGTGCATAGTGCATGTTGCATAGTGCATAGTGCATAGTGCATAGTGCATGGTGCATGATG
>NW_014582841.1:6689-7067 GCF_000485595.1 Priapulus caudatus
TGCATGCACTGTAGAGCATAGTGCAGAGTGCATAGTGCATAGTGCATGGTGCATGGTGCATAGTGCATTATGCATACACTGTAGTGCATAGTGAATAATGCATAATGCATAGTGTATAGTGCATGGTGCATGGTGCATGGTGCATGGTGCATAGTGCATAGTGCTAGTGCATAGTGCATAGTGCATAGTGCATAGTGCATGGTGCATGGTGCATAGTGCATAGTGCATAGTGCATGGTGCATAGTGCATAGTGCATAGTGCATAGTGCATGGTGCATGATGCATAGTGCATGGTGCATAGTGCATAGTGCATAGTGCATGGTGCATAGTGCATAGTGCATAGTGCATGGTGCATAGTGCCTAGTGCATAGTGCATAGT
>NW_014582842.1:0-360 GCF_000485595.1 Priapulus caudatus
GGAGGGGATGAGAAGGGTGAGGAGGAGAAGGAGAAGGAAGAGGAGGAGATGAGGAAGGTGAGGAAGAGAAGGAGGAGGGTGGGAAGTAGGAGAAGGAGAAAGAGAAGGCGGAGCGTGAGGAATGAGGAAGCACCTCCTTCTCCCCCTTCCTCCGCTCCTCCTTCACTTTCCCCTCCCACACCTCCTCATCCTCCTCCTCCTCTCCTCGTCCTCCTCCCACTCCCACCTCTTCCCCATCCCCACCCCACCCTCGGCGATTTATTTCCTTTAAAAAGTTGATCCGCAAGCCTCGGGTTTTTTCGTTTTTGCCGATTTCTTAGTGGCTATGTATGAATGCAAAGTGGAGAGCGTGGCTATATA
>NW_014582842.1:4208-7067 GCF_000485595.1 Priapulus caudatus
TAGAGAGAGAGAGAGAGAGCGAGAGAGAGAGAGAGAGAGAGAGAGAGAGAGAGGGAGGGAGAGAGTCTTAGAGAGAGAGAGAGAGCGAGAGAGAGAGAGAGAGAGAGAGAGAGAGTCTTAGAGAGAGAGAGAGAGCGAGAGAGAGAGAGAGCGAGCGCGAGAGAGAGAGAGAGCGAGAGGGAGAGGGAGAGAGCGTGATTGTGTGAGCGAGAGTGAGAGAGAAGGAGGGGGAGAGGGGAAGAGAGAGAGAGAGAGAAAGTGTGAGAGAGAGAGAGAGAGAGTGAACGAGAGAGGGAGAGAGAGAAATAGAGAGAGAGAGAGAGATAGAGAGAGAGAAAGAGAGAGATAGGTAGAAAACCCACGCTGAAGGCAATTAACTCTTACCCACGGCCTCTTCGTTTATCAGCTCTTAATTTTCACCACGGTCAACTGACCGGATGGGCTTAACTGCCCACGATCGGACCCGAGCATGGATATGAATTGGGCCATGGTCTGAACCTATAGGTCTGCCCTTGCTTACTAGGATGGTCTGAACCTACTAGGATAGGTGTATAATTTTAGCAGAGATCGGATGCTAAAATGAAAAGATAAACATTGGCATTGATTACAAGGCAACCCGGTGACCACTCTGTCCATAGAATCCAGAGCAAATAATTAATGATACCTATATATTAGTTCTTTGTAGAATAGAATTGGAATACAGAGCAAATAATCCCTATATATCTTGATTATACTAGTAGATCTTTGTAGAATGTAGTGTAAAGTGGAGGATACCTCGGTTAATACAAGATAGGATTGGCTTAATTTTGACCATGGTCCGAGTTTAAAATGGAGGTAACCAAGCATGGTTACAAGACAGAATTGGCTTTAATACTTATACCAGACTTAAGGTCATGGTCCGAAAGTGGGGATCGAGATAAATTTCGCCACGGTCATGTCTAAAGCTAGTCCGAGATTCCTCTGACCAATGCCCACACCGACGATTTTGGTGGATTTGGTGTGGGTTAGCCACCAAAATCGACGGTGTGGGCATTGGTCAGAGGAATCTCGGACTAGTCTAAAGCCAGGATGTGTGCTCAATTTTCACCAGGGGCCCTTAGCAAGCTAGCTTTTAGCCAGCTAGATTGAAGGTAATTAGGTGGGTTTTCACACAAGGCCAGTGGAATTTGCGTTAGTGAGCCTATAGTTGTATGCCTGCGACCACTACCCGCTGCTGCTGCTGCTGCTGCTGCTGCTGCTGCTGCTGCTGCTGCTGCTGCTACCACAGTTGCTGTTGCTGTCTTTGTTGGTTGGTTGGTTGGTTGGTTGGTTGGGGTCGTGTCGTCTTAACTATGGCGCGAACGGAGGGCTGATGAGCCAAGTACGTCACCAAGAAAACATACACGCGCACGCACGCACGCGCGCACGCACGCACGTGTACATACACGCTCACGCACGCACGCATGCACGCACGTACTCTCTCTCTCTCTCTCTCTCTCTCTCTCACGCACACACAAGGTGGCCGGACGTCACGCCAGCACACACATGGGTGACGGGGCGGGTCGCTGCTTACTGTGTGTGTTTGTGTTTGTGTGTGTGTGAATGTACGCGTATGTGTGTATAGTGCATTATCGTCACAGCTGTGGTCCCAGGGTTCATGGACACCGGCTTTTAACTTGGTGTGTGTGTGCGTGCGTGTGCGTGCGTGTTCGTGTGCGTGTGCGTGTGCGTGTGTGCGTGTGCGTGTGCGTNAGAGAGAGAGAGACGAGAGAGAGAGACGAGAGAGACACGAGAGAGCGTTAGAATGGTCAAGTACAGTCGGTGCAGCCACCGTTGTTTACTATATTTACCTTGTTTACGTTGCTTACGTTCTTTACTACATTTACGTTGTTTACTATATTACGTTATTTACTATATTCACGTTGTTTACTACATTAGTTGTTTACTATAATACGTTATTTACTATGTTTACGTTGTTTACTACATGAGTTGTTTACTATAATACGTTGTTTACTATATTCACGTTGTTTACTACATTAGTTGTTTACTATAATACGTTATTTAGTATATTTACGTTGTTTACTACATGAGTTGTTTACTATAATACGTTGTTTACTATATTCACGTTGTTTACTACATGAGTTGTTTACTATAATACGTTATTTACTATATTCACGTTGTTTACTACATTAGTTGTTTACTATAATACGTTGTTTACTATATTCACGTTGTTTACTACATGAGTTGTTTACTAAAATACGTTGTTTACTATATTCACGTTGTTTACTACATTAGTTGTTTACTATAATACGTTATTTACTATATTCAACGTTGTTTACTACATTAGTTGTTTACTATAATACCTTATTTACTATATTCACGTTGTTTACTACATTAGTTGTCTACTATAATACCTTATTTACTATATTCACGTTGTTTACTACATTAGTTGTCTACTATAATACGTTATTTACTATATTGACGTTGTTTACTACATTAGTTGTTTACTATAATACGTTATTTACTATATTCACGTTGTTTACTACATTAGTTGTTTACTATAATACCTTATTTACTATATTGACATTGTTTACTACATTAGTTGTTTACTATAATACCTTATTTACTATATTGACGTTGTTTACTACATTAGTTGTTTACTATAATACCTTATTTACTATATTGACGTTGTTTACTACATTAGTTGTTTACTATAATACGTTATTTACTATATTGACGTTGTTTACTACATCAGTTGTTTACTATAATGCGTTATTTACTATATTCACGTTGTTTACTACATTAGTTGTTTACTATAATACGTTATTTACTATATTCACGTTGTTTACTACATCAGTTGTTTACTATAATACCTTATTT
>NW_014582843.1:0-450 GCF_000485595.1 Priapulus caudatus
CTTTGTAATGGATGACCGGACGCATAGCCACTGCGTTTATGTTATGATGGCAATGTCGTTTTTACTGTTTTCTAAGTTGACAGGAAATTTTTTTCGGTCAATTTTTTTCTCAATTTTGTAGCTTGTTGGTGCAATCGTGCTCATCTACGACATTCACTTCAGGTGGAGTACTTCAACAATAGAATCATTTGTGATCTAGTGGAGCAGTCGCATAAAGGCATCATTGCCATTCTGGATGAGGCGTGTCTCAACGTGGGCAAAGTCACCGACCAAGTAAGTAGTTACGTCATCGTTGCCAAGCGTGCTCAGTAAATTACGCAAAACCGTGCTCCACATCTAGATCTAACTAATCTAATCTAGATCTAGATCAGATCCAGATCAGTAAATATCTACTAATAATTACGCAATACCGTGCTCCACTTCTAGATCTAACTAATCTAATCTAGATCT
>NW_014582843.1:1853-3016 GCF_000485595.1 Priapulus caudatus
AAGTAATGTTGTAATGCATTGCTGGGTGTTGTAAGTGTTGATGTCATAGGAATACATGGGAAAAAACATGTCGATCAAGCGTCGATAATCGATTTAATAGCACGTAAATAAACAGCTACCGGGTAGAGAGAGCAATGTAATGGTTTGTGCACACTCTCTTTGCTCGCAGTGATGATGAACTGCTAAAGATGATGTGGCCGGAGGGTGCGCAGCACATAGGAGAGGTAACCAAACGGCCCGCCACAGCTGCCACTATCTTCAAGAACTCCATGATTGCCCTCGTAGAACACCTGGCGCAAAAGGTATGCGTTCCATTGACCCCCCCCCCCCCTAACTCTAGATTTAAACTCTGTTAAAGCAACCAGTCACACTAAAGCGCACAACTAAAGCGATAGATAAACTAGAATAATATTATAAACTAATATAAACTAATAAACTATAATAATATAAACTTACAAACTAATATAATTATATTATAGATAATAGCTCTAATGATAATCTTACGAATAATAAAATTGATCGAGTGTTCTCTGCGCGGACACGTGCTGCCCTCTATAACGTCGTTGCTGCATCGCCTAGGCCTATAAAACATTACGTGTTTATATACTAATATAATTATAGTATAGATAATAGCTCTAATGATAGTCTCACTATTAAAATCGATCGAGTGTTCTCTGTGCGGACACGTTCCGCCCTATATAACGTCGTCGTCGTCGTCGTCGTCGTTGCAGGCGCCGTACTACGTGCGCTGCGTCAAGCCGAACGAGGTGAAGTCGCCCGTGGTGTTCGACGACAAGCGCGTGCTCCACCAGGTCAACTACCTCGGCCTGCTGGAGAACGTGCGCGTGAGACGCGCCGGCTTCGCCTACCGCATGCAGTACGGCCGCTTCATAGCCAGGTACGTGACCCCCTCCCTCCCTCCCCTCCCCCCTCCCTCTCCCTCCTCCCCTTCCCTCCGCGCCTACCGCATGCAGTACGGCCGCTTCATAGCCAGGTACGTGACCCCCTCTCTCCTCCTCCTCCTCCTCTCCCTCCCTCCTCCCTCCGCGCCTACCGCATGGAGTACGGCCGCTTCATAGCGAGGTACGTGACCCCCTCCCTCTCTCCTCCTCCTCCTCTCCCTCCCTCCTCCCTCCGCGCCTACCGCATGGAGTACGGCCGCT
>NW_014582843.1:6497-7065 GCF_000485595.1 Priapulus caudatus
TCTCTCTCTCTCTCTCTCTCTCTCTCTCTCTCTCTCTCTCTCGTCTTGCTCGCTCGCTCTCTCTCTCTCTCTCTCTCTCTCTCTCTCTTTCTCGCTCTCTCTCTCGTCGCTTGTGTTTGCATGTGCCGGTGACGGTGGTGGGGCATTGATGTCGAGAGGATGCTGCACAACAGGTTCGTACGTAATAATGTGCACGTACATAGCTGCTTGGAGGCGCCATCTATCAAATATAATCGGAATTGAAAAAATTTTCACCTACAACCCTGAGTGTATCCTTAAGTGTTTTATTTTGTTTGAAAGATTTGAGCAATCAATACTAACATTATCGCGGCGAAGTAATATTATCAGCTGGAAAACGTTGGTGTAAATTCTTAACCGCATGGCGTTTTGTTGCATTTATTTATTATTATTAATTTGTGCAACAATAAGTTAAAGTAATGTTGTAATGCATTGCTGGGTGTTGTAAGTGTTGATGTCATAGGAATACATGGGAAAAAACATGTCGATCAAGCATCGATAATCGATTTAATAGCACGTAAATAAACAGCTTCCGGGTAGAGAGAGCAAT
>NW_014582844.1:0-573 GCF_000485595.1 Priapulus caudatus
ACACACACACACACACACACACACACACACACACACACACACACACACACACACACACACACACACACACACCGTATCAACATCGTACCAACAAAGTATCGCCGTATAGCAGCATATATAAACGACATAACATATTATATATATACGACGCCGCTGCATACCCTCTCGATGTCAACGCTGTCGTTCACGGTTTGAAGTACTGTTTTTGTTGAACGTTTATATTACATGCTAGTTTGACATATGGAAGGATGGCCCGCTATCGGTGAAGTAAGTGGGAAAACAAACACGAGCTTACACTGGTACTTGAGTGACATGCGATAGCGCATGGGCGAGTAGCCTCCGGGGAGTATCCACAGGTCGGTAGTGGCAACTTAAAAGCTGCCTGCGAATTTTTCCTCAGCCGGTAATCTGACCGCGTAGACACGGACACGGGCGAGAGAGAGAGAGAAAAAGAGAGAGAGAGAGGCAGGCATACAGGCAGATAGACAGACAAACACACACACACGCACGCACGCACGCACGCACGCACGCACGCACGCACGCACGCACGCACGCACGCACGCACGCACGCAC
>NW_014582844.1:4682-7065 GCF_000485595.1 Priapulus caudatus
TTGTCATCTAGCAGACGATCACACGCGCGCAGTCATTGTCATCTAACAGACGATCACACGCGCGCGCAGACATTGTCATCTAGCAGACGATCACACGCGCGCAGACATTGTCATCTAGCAGACGATCACACGCGCAGTCATTGTCATCTAGCAGACGATCACACGCGCGCAGTCATTGTCATCTAACAGACGATCACACGCGCGCGCAGACATTGTCATCTAACAAACGATCACACGCGCGCGCAGACATTGTCATCTAACACACGATCACACGCGCGCAGACATTGTCATCTAGCAGACGATCACACGCGCAGACATTGTCATCTAGCAGACGATCACACGCGCGCGCAGTCATTGTCATCTAGGAGACGATCAGACGCGCGCGCGAAGACATTGTGCTGAGACACAGAGGACCTCGTCAACAAGCTGTGCGTGGTTTGTAAACACCGATGTTGTTTGCACGTAGTCTGTCACCCCGGGACAGTAATCTAGGAAATAGGTCGTATGCACTCGCTAGACGCTTGAGGCCGTTGAGTGAAAACGTGAGCGGGTAATCTTCGAATGATGGATATAGAATTATCATGTTCTATGTTGTAATCTAATCCGACATCCACGATTAAATAAACCTACTTGAAATGAAAATACGCGCTGACTACTGTATAACTACGATAAATGATTGGGCAAATAAACCGCCAAAACTTCGGCGCATTATCGTCGCCCTTAACCGCGTATAAAATTTGTTTCTTTTACGATCGCGGTGGCTTTTTCATCCCGAGTTTCGCATTTAATGTCCCTTGGCGTGCACGTACACACGGTTCATGAAATGCCAGCCCCTGTAAGCGCGCAGATGTGTGTGTGTGTGTGTGTGTGTGTGTTTGTGTGTGTGTGTGTGCGTGTATGTGTGTGTGTGTGTGTGTGTGTGTGTGTGTGTGTGTCTGTGTGTGTTTGTGTGTGTGTGTGTGGTGTGTGTGTGGTGTGTGTGTGTGTGTGTGTGTGTGACGTGTGTGTGTGTGTGCGTGTGCGTTGTGTGTGCGGTGTGATGTGCGGTGTGTGTGTGGTGTGGTGTGTGTGTGTGTGTGTGGTGAGTGTGCTGTGTGTGTGTGTGTTGTGTGTGTGTGCCGTGTGGTGAGTGTGTGTGGTGTGTGGAGCGCTGTGTGTGTGCGTGTGCGTGTGGGGTGTGCGTGTGTGTGAGTGTGTGTGTTGTGTGTGCTGTGTGTGTGTGTGCGTGTGTGTGCGCGTGTTGCGCCGGTTGCAGGACATGAGATGAATACCGGGGCCACGCGGGTCGCAGACAGCGAACTATGCTGAATAGCCAGGTAAACCGCCACCTCTGTATGCCTCCTCCTCGCTCCCACCCACCGTCTCTCTCTCTCTCTCCTCCCTTCGCTCTCGTTCTCTCCCTCCCTCCCCCGCTCTCTCTCTCTCTCTCTCTCTCTCTCTCTCTCCGCTCGGTAAGAATAACAAACATGTGCTACGAGCCGGTAGAGCATGGTCGTTTACATGTCACAGCTTTCACGGGAGCGACCGCTTTACAGGCATAGTGATGAGGGAGGGGGTGGCGAGTGCTGCCGGCTACAATGCCTACCTGAATGGCCCTAAAACGGGCGCTTTCAAGGACAACTGGCGTGCCACAGAGAGCGGGTTCGCGGGGCGCATATCGGGGCCATTCAGGGCCCTCTCAGGGCCCTTTCTCTACAATATCGGTCGAATTTCGCGATGGATTCAAGGCGTCGTGTAGCGCCGTGGGGCGTTTACGGGTTACATAAAAAGCGATCAAACAACAATTGGCCGGTTTGGATAATACTTCCTAATCATGTACGGATCTGGCATCGTGTGTGCATTGTATCAAACACCTCTTGAGTAGCTTTAACATATTTAGTGATGTTTAGCCGGCCACCGCCGAGAAGAGATAATGCCAGCTTGTCTGTGGCAGTGACCAATACGGGGCTTAGTGTTAAGCCCTCATGATGCAGCGCTGCTGCAGAATTTAAGTAGCAGGAGGTAGGGGCACAGTGCGCGGCAGCTGAGTGCGTCTAGCCACATGCTCGGCTAGCCCTAAAGAATATTTTGTTACTGCGTCCGCAGTACAGTTGTATTTTCCGTTATTGATAGAATTACGTTTCAGCATAACCACGAGATTATCTAACATGTTCTATAAATTCTGTTCTATAAGTATTATTATTAGGATGTATTTTTGAATTTGAATTTCAGCCATTTGCTATTATATTATGTTTTATTCGTAAAATATCTTATTTTGATTCCAACTGGCAGATCGTAAAACACCTATACTGCCGCTTCATTATACTATTCTTAGAATATACGCTCTGTAGATGGAATAATAATTTGCTTAAATATAGGCCCTAATATATAATTTATAGAAATA
>NW_014582845.1:6423-7065 GCF_000485595.1 Priapulus caudatus
TCTCTCTCTCTCTCTCTCTCTCTCTCTTCTTTCTCGCTTTCTTTTTTCGTTATGTGTCTCTGTCTTTCCTTCTCCCTCTCCCTCTCTACCCTTTTCTCGGTTTTCCTCATCGCTATCTCTCTCTCTCCCCGCTCTCTCTTTCTCTCCCTTCTAATATCTAGCCACTCGTATTCAACCCATGGCGCACTGAGTGATGACATTCTTTGAGCCTGCCGGTGCAATATTGTTATCGTTGACTCAGCAATGGTGACGACAACGATGATGATGATAATGATAATGATGATGATGATGATGATGACGATTGTTTATTCGGCACATCCATCATTTCTCTCGATCTCACACGCACGCGCATTTACGAACGCACACACAATGTTCAATTGATTTCGTTGGGCTAGTTCCCCTCATTTTATATTCTTCTCTCTCTCCTCATCTCCCTCTCTCTTCGCTCTCTCTCTCTATATACATTTGATCGTGTTCTGTCGCGTTTAAAATTCACAATAGTCAACCCTGCGTCAAGCCATCTGTAAAACTCAAACGCTCACAATTCCTTTACGTCGGAACTTTTCTCCGCGCGTGCAAGAGGAAGCAGAGAGAAGAGAAGAAAAGAAGAAGGAAGGGGGAGGAGGAGGCAGGAAATACTTT
>NW_014582846.1:0-1296 GCF_000485595.1 Priapulus caudatus
CCATGAACGACTAGCTAACTACCGAGCTATCTAGATGCTTAGCTACCTCTACTCTCTAACTATGAAGTGCAAGCTAACTACCTAGCTATCTATATGCCTAGCTATTTCTACTCTCTAACTATGAACGACTAGCTAACTACCGAGCTATCTAGATGCTTAGCTACCTCTACTCTCTAACTATGAAGTGCAAGATAACTACCTAGCTATCTATATGCCTAGCTACCTCTACTCTCTAACTATGAAGTGCCAGCTAACTACCTAGCTATCTAGATGCCTAGCTACCTCTACTCTCTAACTATGAAGTGCAAGCTAACTACCTAGCTATCTAGATGCCTAGCTACCTCTACTCTCTAACTATGAAGTGCAAGCTAACTACCTAGCTATCTATATGCCTAGCTACCTCTACTCTCTAACTATAACCGACTAGATAACTACCTAGCTATATAGATACCTAGCTACCATTTACACAGTTTTTCGGACTACAAAGATTGCTATCTGCCTAACTATCTAGATACCTATTTACGCTAACTGCTATGCTAGCTATCTGTCACGCAGACACCTAGCTAGCTACTTAACCGATTAGCTACCCCTAGCTATTTATCTAGCTATTGGCTACCTGACGACCTACCTAACTTAAACCCAATTTAACTATAAACCTGTATAGATCGACGCGTGTCTGGCCACTCTACAGACACGCTATACCACCACCCACCTCCCCCAGACTAATTTAAAGGCGAGCATCTTTGATAAATCCAGGCAATATTGCAATACACGTGCGCTGATGGCGTTTCATCCGAGAGGTCTCGGAAAAGCGACGCCTTCTCCGGTGAATGCAGACGTATTCAATATTTCGGTAGAAATGCGTCTCGACCATGCACTCACGCTACGCCCGAGTCTAGCATCTTTGACGAATCTGCATGCATGAGGAGAAGGGGAGACGGCATATTGCTGGTTGGTAATCGATTGCTGTTGCTGCTGGCTGCATGGCTGGCTCGCGAATTCGGGCGTTCTAAGCGTTCTCTAACGACCGCCACCGCACCTAATGGCATATAATCGCCTCACTAATAAGACACGTGCACGCATGCAGCGCTTGCACGCGCGCACGCACGCACGCACGCACGCACGCATGCACGTAGGCAGGCAAGAACACAAATACACGCATAAGCACACGCACTTAGGGACGCGCAAACGAGCCCGCTCACAGGCGCGCTCTCTCGCACGAACGCACGCACACACACACACACACACACACACACACACACACACACACACACACACACACACACACACACACAC
>NW_014582846.1:1867-3474 GCF_000485595.1 Priapulus caudatus
TATATATATATATATATATATATATATATATATATATATATATATAGCGAAATTCGAAGTTATATCGTGGAACGTTTAGAGCACCCTATTGTTCGATATTGCAATTGTAAGTGCGGCTCGCACTAATGACGAACAAAGAATACTATTGGTTGATAAATAAACACTAATATCGTTTTGGCGGTATGACCCGGCGTTATGGAGTGTACACAGACAGACGACAAAAAAACACCTCAATGAAATGGACCTTTTAGCTGCATCGTGACTCTACCGCGCTTTTGCAGTTTAACGAAATCGTTTTCGATAAAAACGCCTTTTGTAACATCCGTAAAATATCTCATTTTAAAAAGCAACACCACCAAAGCGTTTGATACGATTCTGATAGACACTACGTATACGCCCGATGCGAAAGGCAATTCAGATATCTTTGCTTGTGACTGCCATCTATTATCTAGAACTCGCATGAATAAAAAGGACCCTATCTGGCAATCGTATGCTCTTTGGTATCAATTCTCAACTTGGCAGCTAGCTTGTCATTCTCTCTATCCCCTCCCCCGCCCTTCCCCTGTCCCCCTTCCTCCGTCCGCCCTTCCCCCGTCCGCCCTTCCCCGTCCGCCCTTCCCCCGTCCGCCCTTCCCCGTCCCGCCCTTCTCCCGTCCGCCCTTCCCCCCTCGTCCGCCCTTCCCCCGTCCGCCCTTCCCCTCGTCCGCCCTTCCCCCGTCCTCGCCCTTCACCCGTCCGCCCTCCCCCGTCCGCCCTTCCCCCCGTCCGCCCTTCCCCCGTCCGCCCTTCACCCGGTCTCTACACCGCTCACCATGCATTACACCATCGGACATAATATACCTAATATAGGCATACTAGACAACATCTCGACAACTTCTACAACTACAGTCGCGGTTTTTGCTGGTATTAGATCTATAATGCGACAGTCGAACATTTAGGCTCGTTATCACTACAGACTCACTGGCGATTTAGTCGCTTCTGCTAGCGTAAGATCTCAGCGTTATTATCACAGTGATATATCTTAGAAGCGTTTCTTCGCGTATTTCGAAGGTCGTCGTCACTTGCGGAGAAGGGTGGGCGAACGGAACATGTCGCCGACCGTGAAGCCCGCAATGACACATCTTACGTGCATCATCATCATCGTGGTCGTTGTCATAGTCATCGTCATCGTCATTATCGTCGTCATCATCATCATCATCTTCTTCTTCTTCTTCTTCTTTTTCATCTTGTTCATCGTCGTCATCATCTGCTTCGTCTTCTTCTTCTTTTTTATTCTTCTTTTTATTCTTCTTCTACTACTACTACTTTTTCTTCTTCACCATCGTCGTCGTCGTCGTCGTCGTCGTCGTCGTCGTCGGCATCATCATTTCTTCCCGGCGCGTCGGTTTCTCGTCTCTCATAATACAGAGTTACCGCTATCCCTCACCACGCGGCGCGCGCTATGGCCAGCGACTGATTCATAGTCGGTTTGTTACGCCGACCAATTTTCCCGCCATTTTCTCCTCATTCATCTCGATCAGCCCAAAACGCACTCTGTCATTTCGCAGATTAGCGGCATAGGATATATATAAAATTCCGTTATATATATATATATATATATATATATA
>NW_014582846.1:6834-7064 GCF_000485595.1 Priapulus caudatus
GCGTGTGTATATATATATATACTCTTCCTCTCGATGGCGAATGATTCTATTATTAGTCTCAGTGCGCCACTGTACAGCGGATTCTGTCACAATACTGAGCTAATATAACACACTCTTTCTCGTACGGTAAAAAAGCTCGTCAAAAGGCGAGAAAAAGCAACAGGCAGCAATCTAACGATATATCTTGATATATATATATATATATATATATATATATATATATATATATA
>NW_014582847.1:0-544 GCF_000485595.1 Priapulus caudatus
TATATATATATATATATATATATATATATATATATATATAGTATAAACATAGAGTATGGTATAAACTATAGCCTATGTTAGCGCGACCAGGCTCTACGACTGTTTCACGTAGGCCCCTACGCACCTTCTCGCCAAGTAAGAAGCCGAGACGGTAACTTGCGGCTAAGTATTTGCATACCGCATGTGTATAGACGTGTTCATAACGTAACCCATATGATAAACAGGACACGGAACTTAACTAACTCGTGAATAAATCGTGAACAAGACAGCTTACCGTACAACCTCCAGCTTGTGATAGGCGCTACAGCCATGCCACACTTGAACACCTGAGATCCTATGTTCAGTTTGTGACTCAGTACCTTAGCCGTGATAAATCCACCGTATGACTGCAACACACAATGCCGAAAATGTGCGTAATGTAACAGGTAATGTCATATATGTAATTATAATACACACAGACGCGCACGCACACACACACACACACACACACACAACACACACACACACACACACACACACACACACACACACACACACACACACA
>NW_014582847.1:3314-5284 GCF_000485595.1 Priapulus caudatus
TCGTGATTTTTGTTCTCTTTTTTTTGTGGCTGCTTGCTGTTATTTGGTTCCACTCACGGCATAAACGAGACTAGCAGCCATCGTGGGTACTGCAGGTGTGATGTAATGTAAGAACTTTTTATCATTAAACTAGCATTATATGCCTACCATAGCTATGAACTGTATGTCCTTACACAGGTTTAGCATTATCTACCATAGCTTTGTGTTCTATATCCTTACACAGGTTTAGCATTACCTACCATAGCTGTGAACTGTATGCCCTTACACAGGTTTAACATTATCTACCATAGCTTTGTGTTCTATATCCTTACACAGGTTTAGCATTATCAACCATAGCTTTGTGTTCTATATCCTTACACAGGTTTAGCATTACCTACCATAGCTTTGAACTGTATGTCCTTACACAGGTTTAGCATTACCTACCATAGCTTTGGGTAATGCTAAACCTATGTAAGGACATACAGTTCAAAGCTATGGTAGATAATGCTAAACCTGTGTAAGGATATACAGTTCAAAGCTGTGGTAGATAATGCTAAACCTGTGTAAGGACATACAGTTCAAAGCTGTGGTAGGTAATTCTAAACCTGTGCAAGGACATACAGTTCAAAGCTGTGGTAGGTAATGCTAAACCTGTGTAAGGATATAGAACACAAAGCTATGATAGATAATGCTAAACCTGTGTAAGGACATACAGTTCAAAGCTATGGTAGATAATGCTAAACCTATGTAAGGGCATACAGTTGTGACATACATCAGTCGACATCAGTAATGGCGGACGCTGAGAACTTTGAAGGACCAGACTTCTTGCTGGTACACGGTGAGAGAGACTTCAACGTTCACTATCAACACACAGCTGTACTGATGCGAACACTGCAAGACAAGGACATACAGTTCAAAGCTATGGTAGGTAATGCTAAACCTGTGTAAGGACATACAGTTCAAAGCTGTGGTAGGTAATTCTAAACCTGTGTAAGGACATACAGTTCAAAGCTATGGTAGGTAATGCTAAACCTATGTAAGGACATACAGTTCAAAGCTATGGTAGTTTGTATTTGTTGAAAGGAATAAATATTGTTATAGATTAAAATTACTACTATATGTATTTATTTTGCCTATCTACGAGTTCATTGATATATATAAATGATAATCAAATGTAAATGATATAGTATATATATATATATATAGATCAGAATTCATGTATTTCGGATTATTGTTATACGTGAGAGAAGTTTGACTAAGAGTAAACACAAATGTTTTCTATCTTGCTGTTAAAAGTTTATCATTAATGAAATACCTAAAGGAATACACGGCTACACAATTAACAACAGGACACGACAGGAATATACAATTTCTAGCTTGCGTTGTCCTCGTTTATATTAACAAGTTGTAAACATTTCCTATTGATTGCTATAAACATTTGCTATTGATGTTAAGTTGTAAACATTGACTCGATAGTTATATTGTGCATGATAGGTTTCCCAACTGCAGTTAAATTATTCCCATTACGGGAATTCCTATAATTCCCAATAAATTATTAATAATTAATTATCATAATTATAATTAATTATCATAATTATAATGAATTATCATAATTATAATGAATTATCATAATTATAATAAATTATCATAATTATATTGAATTATCATAATTCATTAATGAATTTCGAATGTATGTTCCGCTCGCGTTGTCCTCATTTGTATGAGTAAGTTGTAAACATTGCCTATTCATGTACCTGATAGGCCGCATAATTGTCTGTAGCCTCGGGTGATCCCATATACCTCTCCGTATAAACTGAATCTGTAATTGAATTGTCGACATATCCGTTCTTAATCAGGCGCCATGTTGTCAAGAATATCGTAAATCGACATGGCGATTAAAAAGTATCGAAATATACACCCGTATATGTATATAGTATAGTAATATATATATATATATATATATATATATATATATATATATATATATATAT
>NW_014582847.1:6120-7063 GCF_000485595.1 Priapulus caudatus
CACACACACACACACACACACACACACACACACACACACACACACACACACACACACACACACACACACAGAGATAATCAGGAGTGAATAATATAGATTATTATCTATCTTATTTTTATTGATTATAGATATTTTCATAGATTATTATGTATCTATTTATCTATCTATCTATCTATCTAGATAATCTATTATTATTCACTCCTGATATAATCAATTTCGAATCTCGTATGAACATGAGCTTTCGTATTTATGTGATCTTGGATGCTTGACTATAGTTTTAACTCACCCAGCCCCAGATGGCGATCTTCTCCGGATCGATGAATTTGTAATGCTCTCGGATGTATCTATAGATCAGAATAATACGTCGTTGAGAGAGAACTAAACGAAAAGCTTATTCGTGGACAGAACATCCAGTTTATAGTTTTAGCACTTGTGTTACGTTGAAAAATTGGCATTTATTAATTTATTATTATTAATTTATTTAACTAATTATTTGAATAATAATTAATAAATAATTTATTATTTATCACCGTATTTATTTATTTATTTATTCTATATATATATATTTTCTTGTTTGTTTATTCATTTGTTATACTACTAATATTATTATGTGTTTATCTATTAGTTAATTAATGATGGAGACCATTCGATTCGTATTACTCACTTGGTGGCTACGAGTTGGTCGTCCACGTCCTTTCCTCCTAGCTGCTTGTAGACCTCGTATTTCATCATGTTGCCTTGGCAACAGGAACCGCGTCCGTCGATGGAGACTACGACAATGCCGAGCGAAGCTGCGAGGTACGTGTGCCAGTCAACCTCAAACTTCTCATGTACCTTCTGCGTGTCCGGCCCGCCACAGCTGCAAAACACCACGTATGTGTGTGTGTGTGTGTGTCCTCTCTCTCTCTCTCTCTCTCTCTCTCTCTCTCTCTCTCTCTCTCTC
>NW_014582848.1:0-258 GCF_000485595.1 Priapulus caudatus
GTCTATAGTATTGTCTCGATTCTACTGTATTGTATGCACGCACGCACGCACGCACGCACAAGAGATGATGTGTTCCCGGTGCATATTTCATTCAGCGTCATCGTCATGGTCTCCCGGCTGCTGCTGCAGCCACGAACAACTCCCCATCTCGCCACGTCTCTGTCTTTGAAGGTAGTTCGTCTCTGTCTTTGAAGGTAGTTCGTCTCTGTCTTTGAAGGTAGTTGTCTCTGCGTTTGAAGGTAGTTGTCTCTGCGTTTG
>NW_014582848.1:4471-5192 GCF_000485595.1 Priapulus caudatus
ATATATATATATATATATATATATATATATATATATATATATATATGAGTATATATAAATACATAAATACATATATACCTAGCCTCCGCCTATTCTTATTGAAGTTTAGGGTCATAATGTAATAATAATTTAACGTCGAGCGCGATTTGTGTTCTTCCACACCCGATTAATTCGTATGCACATATTATATAGATAATATAATGTAATGTAATGTAATATATAAGCGTGATTCGGAACACGGATTAGGCCGTTGTGTACTATGGCGAGAGAGTACAGGAGCTGGAGAGAGATATGACTCGTTTTTAATATAATTTACTATCAGTTTACTGACATCATCTGTGTTATAACTAATCGATAGAGTAACCTCTTCACAAACGTATGGCCTCTTTGTTCGACTACTTGTCTCTATGTGAAGTTTATTGGGTGTAGCGTGTGCGGAAGGTGGATTGCGCACCGGGGGGGGGGGGCGGCAGTGAATAGTGCTGAGATCTGGACTGATGATGTTAGGTGTTGGCTGTATTGTGTGTCTGTGCTGTGTGTGTTATTTGCTAGTGTGTTCTTGCGCGCAGCACCCTAGTGTTGACCCTGTGGCCATGTGTACACTGTGGCCGCATGTATTATAAGCCGCGTGTGTATGTATCTACGTGGCGGTGGTCCGGGGGGGGGGGCGGTCACCCATCAGCGGGAAATATCGATGGCAGGACATGCACATTTGGCTGGA
>NW_014582848.1:11230-11533 GCF_000485595.1 Priapulus caudatus
AAGGTAGTTCGTCTCTGCTTTTAAAGGTAGTCCGTCTCTGCTTTTGAAGGTAGTTCGTCTCTGCGTTTGAAGGTAGTTCGTCTTTTCTTTTGAAGATAGTTGTCTCTGCTTTTGAAGGTAGTTGTCTCTGCTTTTGAAGGTAGTTTCCTCCCCTCCCCACCACCCAGACACGACCTTTGATGCACGCACACACATGCGTGCGCGTGCGCGTTCCATGCTAGACACGTTGCATGATGTATTTTGAACCATATATTACCTATATCAGGGGGTAGATGATAATTTGTCATCCTCTACACCTGCCTA
>NW_014582849.1:0-549 GCF_000485595.1 Priapulus caudatus
CTACCTCATCTCTCTGTGCTCCGTATACGCGCGACCCCCCCCCCCTATACTTGCTACCTCATCTCTCTGTGCTCCGTATACGCGCACAGGCTGGCGACTTAACGCTACTTAAGACACAAGCAATCTGCGAGAGTGAGATGCGCATCAGCTTGTCGCCACGAGCGGCGCAATGAACACGCTAAACACATACTAAACACCGGCTAAGTCGGCGCTATTAATAAGCGATTCGGAGAATTGACGGGGTTTAAGGCCCGACGTGATGCGACTAGCGATGAGGCGATGATGCGTTATATAACAGCGGCATCACCGCGCCGCCCAGGCACATGACTTGTTTCCCACGCTAGCGTTCTTGCGCCTTTTCCCTGCAACCCTCACTGCAGTGTGCTCCCGCGTACACGCGCACGTACCCTATCCCCACAATGGTTCATTTTCCACGCAAGCTTCGCTAAAATAGGTTCTATCCGTTACTTCCGTTTATATATATATCAGGGGTTAATAATGACAAATGTCATTATTATTTGTCATTATTAACCCCTGATATATATATAA
>NW_014582849.1:1497-2180 GCF_000485595.1 Priapulus caudatus
TGGATCTGTCTCCCCTCCCTCCACCAGCACGCTGGGGAGGGAGGAGAGAGTGCTGGTGGATCTGTCTCTCCTCCCTCCACCAGCACGCTGTCTCTCCTCCCTCCCTCTGCCTCCATTCCACCGGCTAGCTATTGCACTTCCACCCCACCACTGCCTTCCTCCCTCCCGCCCGCTGCCTTCTCTCTCCCGTACACTGCTTCTTACCCCCACGCGTACGCTGCGCCCTGCATGCACACAGCACCCCACCGCCCAGCTCCATATTGTCTCCATTAAGATGCTCTCGATATAGGATAAATACCGCTGAGCCTAGCTCGCATATAAAATTCATGAATTTGATGACACCAGTAATTATTCGCAAAGCCTTCTCGTAACGTGCGCGTAATGCGCTGTTTATTGCCAAGGATATGCGCGCCAATCTAGCGGCTAATAAATGCTCGCGAAATTGGCCGTAATTTCTTCGTAAACTCTCCGTGGCGGCAGCAGACCCGCGTCAGGTATATAATGATGACTGTGTTTGGAAATCTATTATCGCTCGCTTGTAAAGAACCGCTTGCTCAGCTGCAATCGTTTGCTCGCCGACTATATGCATATATATATATGTATATATATATACACACATATATATTATATATATACATATATATACATATATATATCAAGAGTATCTCTATTATGTACTCTTG
>NW_014582849.1:4232-6487 GCF_000485595.1 Priapulus caudatus
TAAGTAAAGCAAGCTTAAGTAAAGCAAGCTTAAGTAAAGCAAACTCATGCATTTACCTATATATCTCTCATGCATTTATCTGTACATCTCTCATGCTATTCTCGCGCACAACAACGTCCTTCCCGCGCATTAGAACTCGCATCAGACCGACGACTCGTTAGTCCGTTTTCCTGTAGTGCTAACGGGCAGTTATCCGACTCCAGCCAGGCTACCGAGCTTGCAATAGGAATAACGCCAAATGCTTTCCTCCAGGCAAAAATTGTCGGAAGTGACGTCACGTATCCATTAAAGTGTAAGATTGCACGATCGACCATCGTGCAGGCACTGTCATACAGTACAACTAGCAATGTCAAATCAGTATGTAACCCGTGCTGCAAAGTTACTACACCGCAAAAAATAACCTACGCCGTAGTCGCTCTAAGCTTATTTCGTCATAGAATATCGAAACAATACTTGGAAATGTTCTACTTGGTTTAAGTAACAGCGATGCATATATTTCAGATAGATATAGATGATAGTCGATCTCTTGTTTATTCGGAATAGCTCCATACCACAAATCACATATCATACACCATATACCACATATACCTCACTCCATACCACAAATCACATATCATACACCATATACCACATATACCTCACTCCATACCACAAATCACATATCATACACCATATACCACATATACCTCACTCCATACCACAAATCACATACCATACACCATATACCAACCATATACCCAACTCCATACCACAAATCACATTATCATTAATACGCCCACCAGTACGACATAATACCTCACTCCTAGCATGAGCCACAAATCACATATCATACGAATCCTTCCACATACACAACATTACCAGTAACAAGTTCCCATACACAGAAATGACATACCATACATATACGTTTATATCACAGTTATACGTTATCACGCAGAGCTCAACGAGGCCACCATAAGTAAGTAAAATACCTGTAGTAACGGACCATATCACATATCTAAAGTGACCCACATATCTCACATACACATGATAGGTGATCTGTCAACACTTATCGTCGTTACCGTAACTCGACGCACATACCACACCTCCAGCGCAACCGGCCACCGCAGACACGCGCACGCACACACACACACACACACACCCATGCACACACACACACAGCCCACACACAGCAAAAACACCCACACACACACAACGCACGCACAGACAACACAGCACAACACACACACACACACACACGGAATGAGTGGCCTTAATGGCAGGGGCCGTCTCTGTATGACAGCGGCGGACGCGCCACACCGTCTTTAAGCTCAAGTTTTAAGTTCCAGAGTGCGGGCGAACAACGCACTGACGCGAGTACCGTCTGTACCACGGTCCTTCCACTGCACACCACCACAACGCGCCACCCACCACACACAACACACCCACCACCACACAAACACACACAGCTAGCGCATCACTACGAACCCCTCACTGCTATAGCTAGCGTCATCAAACTGTCGGTCACGGCTGTCCAATCCAACTACGACCGTCACCACTACAGCCTAGCGTCCATCCCACTCGGCACAGTGAAATGGCCTCCCGTTGCTGTCAATACATCTAGACGACCGCCGAGGTCGCTGCGCTAAACACGCTAGCCGTCATCACTTGTGCCTCTACGTTCACGGCTGTCATTCTTCCTAGAACGCGGTGGGGACCGTCCTCTTAGGTATGCTGACAGCTAGTCGTCATCACTCGCATTAGAGTGCACGGCTTGTTTCACTCAACTGACGACCGCAGCTGCCCGGGTGTGTGTGTGTGTGTGCCAATGATATTCGCGTGAGCTACAGCTTAGCGTCATCACTGCCGTCACGGGCTGTCAATCACTACACCTCGCGCTACCCGCAAGCTAGCGTCAATCACTGGTTTTTTAGTGCCGGTCACGGCTCTGGTGATCCCCTACGGGGTCGTTGTACGACCCTCACTGCTACAGCTAGCCGTCATCCACTGCCTGTCACGGCTGTCATCAACTACGGGGTACCCGTTCCTGCCTAAGGCGCAAGCGTCATCACTGCCGTCACGAGCTGTCAATCACTACGACCTCCCGCTGCTATCAGGCTCTACGGTCATCACTGCCGTCACGGCTGTCATTCACTACGACCCTCGCTGGCTACGCTAGCGTCAATCACTGCCGTCACGGCTTGCCATCACTACGACCCTTCAGCTGCTACAGCTAGCCGTCATCACTGCCGTCACGGCTGTCATCACACGACCGCCTC
>NW_014582849.1:6497-7057 GCF_000485595.1 Priapulus caudatus
GTGAGAGAAAGAGAGAGAGAGAGAGAGAGAGTGACTGTGTGTGCGAGAGAGAGAGAGAGAGAGAGAGAGAGAGAGAGAGAGAGAGTGACTGTGTGTGCGAGAGAGTTAGAATGAGATGAAGAGATGGGTGAACGAGATAGATAGAAGAGACGAGCAGACTGGAAGGCGAAGGAAGAAGGTAGCACCAAATTGCCGAGAAGAAGGAGAACGAGAGAGAGCGAGACAATTGCACCAACGTTACCGACCTGAATTAATCGCACACGCGCGCACACGCGCACCCATACGCACACTCAAGAACTCACATACACGACTCCCAGCCCGTGTCAAATACGCAGACACACGCGCACACACACTCAAACAAAGAAAGAAAGAAAGAAAGAAACAAACACATACACACAACACACTCACACAGACGTAGACGGAGACAGGCAAGCACACACATACACGCACGCGCACGCGCACACCCCCGCGCAAGCACACACACGCACACGCACGCATGCACGCACGCACGCACGCACGCACGCACGCACGCACGCACACACACACACACACACACACAC
>NW_014582850.1:0-2467 GCF_000485595.1 Priapulus caudatus
TCCTCCTCCTCCTCCTCCTCCTCCTCCTCCGCCTCCGCAGCAGCAGCACCGGCTGCAGAGACAAAGCCGCTGCAGCTTCGTCTGCGCGGTGAAGCCTTAATTAGAGCTTCCGCAGCCTCCGGCGGAGTGCGGTAATCGCGCCGGACGGAGATGATGAAAGCGGCCCGCTCCGCAATTTCCGCGCAAAAATCGCTCAAATCGCTCACGTTCCGTATTAAAGTCGAAACGTCGCCAGAGAGCGCTGCGCATGAGTGAAGTGAGGGAGGCGAGGTGAGGTGAGAGAGAGAGAGAGACAGAGAGAGAGACAGAGAGAGAGAGGCAGAGAGAGAGAGAGAGAGAGCGGAAAGAAGAGAGAGAGAGAGAGAGACGAGAGAGGGAGAGAGAGAGTGAGAGAGGTGGAGAGAGAGAGGGAGAGAGAGAGACGGGGAGAGAGAGAGATAGGGAGAGCCGAATTTTAGTCTCGCTCTCTCTCTCTCTCTCTCTCTCTCACTCTCTCTCTTTCCCTCCCGCTCTCTCCTGCTCTCCCCCGGCTCCCCTCTCTTATCTCTTGCTGCCTCTCCTCCACGGCTTCCCTCTCTCTCTCTCTCTCTACCTCTCTGACTCTCCCACCTCTCTCTCCCCCACCTCTCTCTCTCCCCCTCTCTCTCTCCCTCTCTCTATCTTACTGACAGAACATGCATCTAGCCAGCACTGTTGATTTCACCTCGTGATAAAGCACTCACTCTTCACTCCATCATGTAACATTCAGCAACTGCGTACGACTAAAATAAATGCTCTAGACTACAGCCTACTATCACTCATGCCTATCATTGTCGCCTTTTGTCGAACCATACCCAAGTGGCTAGGTCCATGGAAAACCCATCACGAGAATCCGATCGTTTACAAAACCATCACACAAAATTCACGTTCAAATGTCAACGTCAAGACAAATGTTTCATGTCATGTTGGAATGATAGTCCATGGAAAACCCATCACGGAAATCCAGTCGTTATCAAAACCATCCAAAAAATTGCGATTTCATATTCAAATCGCAAAGTCCATGAAAATCTAACCAATGATTAGTCGGTTAATTTCAGGACATCGTAGTGACTGCGCTCTAACGACATTCCATCAGGTTTTGCTATTATCTTGCGGTAATTCCTACTCAATGTTGACTTTCCAACACTCAGCAATGCTGATTGGAATCCCGGTGAAACGTGAATAGCTCTCCGCGAAGGCCAGTAGGTCGGGGTTCGAGTCGCAGAGGTCAGGGGTCGTGCCAAAGATCACAGACGTTCGGCCATGTTTCACAGAGGGAGGGAGGGAGGGTGGAAGGGAGGGAGTGAGGGAGGTATGGAGGAAAGAAGAGAGAGGCGGAGAAAGATGGAGGGAGGGAGGAAGAGAAGGAGGGAGGGAGGAAGAGAGATAGGGAGGAAGGGAGAGAGGGAAGCAGGAAGGGAGGGATGGGGGAGCCGGGGAGTTAGAGAGGGGGCGGGGGGAGCGAGAGAGAGCGAGAGAGCGAGAGAGAGAGAGAAAGAGAGAGAGAGAGAGAGAGAGCGAGAACGAGCGAGAGAGCGAGAGAGCACGAGTTTAGCGATCCTAGCTGACGTGCAGGGAGAAGGGGTTGGGAATGGGTTCTTCTTCGTCGCATGGATTCTTCTTCGTGCGTGTGTGTGTGTTTACATTCCGCGCCTGCATCCCGATGCTATTGCTGCGATTCTGTGATCACTGCTCATGTGCACTCGCCGGCTGTTTCAGATCCACCACGCCCCGCAGCACACCAGGGTAGAGCCACACACGACGAGCCACTGACGAGCAGGGTAGAGTTTGAGAGCGCTGCTGATGACCCAGGGTAGAACCAACTGATCGTCGCCCCTAGCAACCGTTGCGTCGGCTGTGACGCCGGTGACGTGAGGCGTAGTCTAGAGCGGCGGGACCGCTGCAGGGGATCGCAGACGCCATCCCAGACCTCCGAAACTGAATCTGGGAACTGAAACTGAATCCCACTGTAACAAAGTGAAGCCATTCACCATCACCTCGATCTACATTAGCAGCAGCATCAGCAGCAGCAGCAGCAGCAGCAGCAGCAGCAGCAGCAACATCATCATAATCAGCATCAGCAGCAGCAGCATTAGCAGCAGCAGCAGCAGCAGCAACATCATCATCATCAGCAGCAGCAGCAGCAGCAGCATCATCAGCAGCAGCAGCATCATCATCACCAGCATCATCAGCCGATCATCATGATCTTCTTCAACTACAACCGCCACAAACACGAGGAAGAGCTGAAGCGGCAGAAGAAACGCAAACGCAAACAACAACAACAACAACAGCAACAACAACAACAACAACAACAGCATCCGCAGCAGTACGACCAGCAGCAGCAGGAGCGGCTGGAACGCGAGCAGGAGCGACGTGCCGAACTGGAGGCGGACGCCGAGCAGCAGGATGCGGTTGCCGAGGCGACCGCGCGCCGGCGCGGCGTCGTCGC
>NW_014582850.1:5067-7053 GCF_000485595.1 Priapulus caudatus
GTGCGCCTGCGAGTGAGTGTGTGTGCGCCTGCGAGTGAGTGTGTGTGCGCCTGCGAGTGAGTGTGTATTTACACAGACGTCGACTGGACGGGTAAATTTGCGGAACGTGAGACGTACGGGTAAACCTCATAGCTGTCATAGATACGCAGACGCGCGCTCGTGCGTACACGCGCAACCCCATCCACGTACAGCCTGATGCAAGGTTAGGGACCTTCCCTAGATGTCATCAGAGAGTGGCACGACCTTCACAGATGTGACCAGAGTGAATGACCTTCAATAGATGTCAACAGAGAGTGTATGACCTTCAATAGATGTCAACCGAGAGTGTATGACCTTCAATAGATTTCAACAGAGAGCGTATGACATTCACAGATGTCATCAGAGTGCATGACCTTTACAGAAGTCATCAGAGAATGGCACGACCGTCAATAGATTTCATCAGAGTGCATGACCTTGAACCGATGAAGCGACCTGCGGTGTTTCTATATAGAGTATTAGAGAGCAGCAGAAATGTAGAGCGTAGCAGGGAACGAGACAATTCGAAAATGTTGATTCGATATAATTGCATCAGCATTAGAAAGTGACGGAACTTCAGATGTTGAGAGACGATTAGAGATTGAAAAATGACGGAGGATTTAGAGGATAAGAAAGTGGGAAAGCATCAGAGAAGAGAAGCTAGAGCATAAAGAAATGAGATAGCATTATTAAGGAGTCAGAGAGCATTGGAGAGGCGGACATCAGAGAGTGGGGGAGAGCAGCGAATTAAGCACATCAGATAAGCACATCAATTAAGAACATTAGATAGTGAGGGGGCATCAGAGAGTGGGGGTATTAGAGTCAGCGGGAGAGCAATAGGAAGTTAAACAGCGTTTGGAAGCCATCATAACTTCTGCTATATCTTCTCTCTCGACGTCTCTCCTCCTCTCCTGCTCTCCGCTCTCATTCTTTCTCTGCTCGTCCTCGCTCTCACCTTCGCTCATCGTGGTCGCCTTCTGATATCTCCTCTCTCCCGTCCTCTCTCTCCTCTCCCTCGTCTCGGTGCCTCGAGTTTCCTCTCTCGTCTCTCGTCTATCTCTCATTTTCTCTTTCTCTCATCTCCTCTGCCTCTCCTGCTCCATCTCATTTTCTCCCTCTCCCTCTCAGTCTCTCTCGGTCTTCTCGGTCTCGTCCTCTCTCTCTCGTCCGCCCCCTCTCTCTCGTCCGCCCCCTCTCTCTCGTCCATCGTCCGTCTGCATCTCTCGGGTCGTCTTCACTCCTCACGCCGTCTCGTCTCTGCTCCTCTCGTGTCTCTCTCTCCCACTCTCCTTCCTCTCTCTGCCTCTCTATCTTCCCTCTCGTCGTTCTCGGTCTCACCGATCCTCGTCGTCGTCTCCGCCCTGATGTGTCTCTCTCTCTCTCTCTTCGGCAACGCTCTCTCAGGCGTCGGCTCGCACTGCCTTGCCCCCTCTCGGCGCTCCGCGGTCGTCAGGTCGTCAGACGGCCCTCTCTCCCAGGCTCTCTATCTCAGCTCGTCTCTCTCGTCTCTCTCATCACTCGTCCTCCTCGGGTGCGCTCCTCTTCTTTCTCTCTCTCCCTCGCTCTATCGCTCCTCCCCTCTCTATCTCTATACTCTCCTCTACTGATCTCATCCATCTTGTCTCTCTCTCTCTCAGTCGTCGTCCCTCCCGTCATCTCGGTCTCGGGATCTCGTCACTTTCGGTGCTCTCTCGTCGCGATTCCTGTTTATCATCTCAGCCCCCCTGGTCTCCTCTGCTCGCGTGTCTCTCCATCTCTTTCCCTATCATCTCTGCTCTCGTCCTCTCTCTCACCCCTCGTGTCTCTCTCTCGTCTTTCCTCTCCCCCTTTCTCAATCGTCTCCTCTCTCGCTCCCGATCTCTATCTTCCTCCCTCTCTCGGCTCTCTCCACTCTCTCTCGAGAAGCTTCTCATCTCGTCTCTCTCTCTCTCCCTCGTCGTCCTCTCTCTCTCTCTCTCTCTCTCTCCTCTC
>NW_014582851.1:0-307 GCF_000485595.1 Priapulus caudatus
TGTGCGAGTGTTTGCGTGTAATGTACGAGTATATGCGCGTAGTGTGCGAGACGCGCATATACTCGTACATTACACGCAAACAAAGTGTGCGAGTGTTTGCGTGTAATGTACGAGTGTTTGCGTGTAGTGTGTGAGTGTATGCGCGTAGTGTGTGAGTGTATGCGCGTAGTGTGTGAGTGTTTGCGTGTAATGTACGAGTATATGCGCGTAGTGTGCGAGTGTTTGCGTGTAATGTACGAGTATATGCGCGTAGTGTGCGAGTGTTTGCGTGTAATGTACGAGTATATGCGCGTAGTGTACGAGTGTA
>NW_014582851.1:1774-2276 GCF_000485595.1 Priapulus caudatus
TCTGGTTCTGCTTCTGCTTCTTTCTCTTTCTCTCTCTGCTTCTGCTTCTGCTTCTTTCTCTTTCTCTCTCTGCTTCTGCTTCTGCTTCTTTCTCTTTCTCTCTCTGCTTCTGCTTCTGCTTCTTTCTCTTTCTCTCTCTGCTTCTGCTTCTCTCAATCTTTGTTCGTCTCTCGCTCTCGCTCTCTCAATCTTTGTTCGTCTCTCTGCTCTCTCAATCTTTGTTCGTCTCTCGCTCTCGCTTCTCTCAATCTTTGTTCGTCTCTCGCTTTCGCTTCTCTCAATCTTTGTTCGTCTCTCGCTCTCGCTCCGAGAGCCGAACAAAGATTGAGAGAGAGCCAGAGCGAGAGCCGAACAAAGATTGAGAGAGCCAGAGCGAGAGCCGAACAAAGATTTGAGAGAGAGCCAGAGCGAGAGCCGAACAAAGAGAGAGCGAGAGCGAGAGCCGAACAAAGATTGAGAGAGCGAGAGAAGATTGGTTCTCTCTCAATCTTTGTTCGTCGCT
>NW_014582851.1:6577-7052 GCF_000485595.1 Priapulus caudatus
TTTCTCTCTCTCTCTTTCTCTGCTTCTTTCTCTCTCTCTCTCTCTCTCTCTCTGCTTCTGCTTCTGCTTCTGCTTCTGCTTCTCTCTCTTTCTCTTTCTCTTTCTCTATCTCTGCTTCTGCTTCTTTCTCTCTCTATCTCTGCTTCTGCTTCTTTCTCTTTCTCTCTCTATCTCTGCTTCTGCTTCTTTCTCTTTCTCTTTCTCTCTCTGCTTCTGCTTCTGCTTCTTTCTCTTTCTCTCTCTGCTTCTGCTTCTGCTTCTTTCTCTTTCTCTCTCTGCTTCTGTTTCTGCTTCTTTCTCTCTCTATCTCTGCTTCTGCTTCTTTCTCTTTCTCTTTCTCTCTCTGCTTCTGCTTCTTTCTCTTTCTCTTTCTCTCTCTGCTTCTGCTTCTGCTTCTTTCTCTTTCTCTCTCTGCTTCTGCTTCTGCTTCTTTCTCTTTCTCTCTCTGCTTCTGCTTCTGCTTCTTTCTCTCTCT
>NW_014582852.1:0-565 GCF_000485595.1 Priapulus caudatus
GACGACACACACACACACACACACACACACACACACACACACACACACACACACAACACACACACACACACACACACACACACACACACCACCACACACACGACGCACACACACACACACACACACACACACACGTACACACACACAACGCCTCAAACTGCGCCGCACACAAACACAACACCTTTTAATTTCGCATTCAATCGTCTAATCACTCATGAGCCGAACGCACAGCATCTTAGCGGTCGCCGCCCAATGTCAGCGCGACATCAAACCTCACACATCACGCATTCAGGCGACAACGTCTATACGTCAGCAGCAACTAGTAGACTATAGACTATAGAGTCACCCGAGCAAGAGTTATGAATTCCGCGCGCGCACTCCAGATATATCGCGCTCGCGTAAACAACGTCGGTCGGTATATATGAGGCGAAGATAATAGCGAATGCCCGCGAAGTAGAGAGATGATAATGATGATGCTGGGAGATAGAGAGAGAGAGAGAGAGAGGAGAGAGAGAGAGAGAAGAGAAGAGAGAGGGAGAGATGAGATAGATAGATAGAGAGAGAG
>NW_014582853.1:0-2871 GCF_000485595.1 Priapulus caudatus
GCACACTCGCTGCACACCATCAAAACCCCGGTGAGTCGTTTGCTGCACTTATACGTACGTACGCACGCACACAGATATACGCACACGCACGCTGCCACGCTCACATGTAGTATGCACATGCAGGTATGTAGACCGCTCGCATGCGCTTTATTGCGTAGATATTTGTAGAGGTGCACGCCTGCACATGTACACGCACATAAGAGCATGCACATGTGCAGGTATATGCATATGTATATAGTAGGACTGTGTCGCCTCTAAAGATGATGTGGTGTGCTCGCCACTTCCTTTATAGTTTCTCGCCTGGCTGATAAAAAGTGGACGATATAAGTTTACAACGGTTTCTTTAAATTCGTTTTCCAAAAGTTATCTCCGTAAATTTCAATTCTCACACGGGGAATTTCGAAGCAGTGAAGTGTGCTGCAGTTTATTTTCAAATAAAATGAATATTTGTATTTTTATCGGTTTATTTATTAATTTATTTGGCTAGCAACGTACGGACGTGCGACTGAGTGAGCTGCTAGAGGAGGAAGACTACCCGGGAGCGATCCAACTGTGTCTGGAGTGCCAGCAGGCAGCTGCGACGTTCCGTCACTACAGCTGTATCAGGTTCGCATGCATGCCCGGCAAACGCACGCAAGCACGCATGCACGCAAGCATGCATGCACCCCACACACATGCGATCACTCTCCATGCACGCATGCATGCCCGGCAAACGCACGCAAGCAAGCATGCATGCGTGCATGGAGAGTGATCGCATGTGTGTGGGGTGCATGCATGCTCGGCAAACGCACGCACGCAAGCATGCATGCACCCCACACACATGCGATCACTCTCCATGCATGCATGCATGCCCGGCAAACGCACGCAAGCACGCATGCACGCAAGCATGCATGCACCCCACACACATGCGATCACTCTCCATGGATGCATGCATGCCAGGCAAACGCACGCAAGCCAGCATGCATGCACCCCACACACATGCGATCACTCTCCATGCACGCGCGCAAGCATGCATGCATCTCTCCGCACACATTCAATCACTCCCCATGCACACTCGTCATGTGAATGCATAGCCCGCACGCGCACACACACACATACTAACGTGCACACGCACACACTATGCACAACTGGTGTGAGTGGAGCTCTAAGTGTCTAGCCCCCCACCACCACCACACACACACACACGCTGTTATAATAACTAATGGTTATTACTTTAATTAATATAATAATTAACGGTTATCGTTCTATGCGCAGTGAGCTGAGCTCCAAGCTGCAGGACACACTGGAGCAGATCGAGGAACAGCTGGACGTGGCGCTGTCGAAAACCTGCCAGCAGTTTGACTACGGCCACTACACGAAGGTGCAAGCTGCCTATCGGCTCCTCGGCAAGACCCAGGTACGTGATCTTACAGTACAGGTACGTGATCTTACAGTACAGGTACGTGATCTTACAGTACAGGTACGTGATCTTACAGTACAGGTACGTGATCTTACAGTACAGGTACGTGATCTTACAGTACAGGTACGTGATCTTACAGTACAGGTACGTGATCTTACAGTACAGGTACGTGATCTTACAGTACAGGTACGTGATCTTACAGTACAGGTACGTGTCTCGCTCCCCGCTCGCTGCTCCGTGAGCCGCCAGCCAATCGTCATTACAACAATCTGAGAATGGCGCGATTGTTAGGTGACTCTAGCCAGTCGGCATTGTGATGGAACGTTCCAAAAAACATCGCTTAGTGACACGTGCTGTGAGGTTGACGGTGTGGCAGCAGCGGCTATCCGGAATCTGTAAGGGGATATATACCGTATCTGTAAGGGGGGTTGGGGCGTGGTTACATTGACAATAGGGTCGCGATGTCGTTTCTCTTCTCGCGCACGTAACAATATGCGAAAGTGATTCAGTATTGTGCTGCTTGTTATATAATTGAGCCCAAGCACGAGCTCCCTCTCTCGTTCAGTATTGTGCTGCCACCTACTTTGTTATATGGTTAAGCGCAAGTACAAGCTCGCTCTCTGTAACCGCGTGGCGTTCGGTCGCATATCATCTCCCTCGAGTAGAGAACAGAATAAAGGTTGTGACTTGTCCTCTTGCAGACGGCGATGGATCAGCTCCACATGCACTTTGCGAGTGCGATACACAACACAGCGTTCACGATCGTCCTCGGTTACGTCGAGCTCTGCTGCGGCAACGACGACACCAACTTCCAGAAGCGGCAGTACCAGGACCTGTGCAAGGTAAGCGGCAGTACCAGGACCTCTGCAAGGTAAGCGGCAGTACCAGGACCTCTGCAAGGTAAGCGGCAGTACCAGGACCTGTGCAAGGTAAGCGGACTCAACACGCAGCAGACATCCGGGGGGGGGGGCAGCCTATACTCACAACCCGGCCCTGTAAACTTGTGTTTAACTAATGTGTACATTTAATCGTGCTCTACCCAATAAAACTTTTAAGTAATTAAACAAATGAATAAATACAGTTGTCCGGATAGCTGAAGACATATAGACATGTAGACATGTAGATATTGTAGACATGTAGACATAGTAGACATGTAGACATTGTAGACACGTAGACATAGTAGACATGTAGCCATTGTAGACATGTAGACATGTAGACATGTAGACATAGTAGACATGTAGACACGTAGACATTGTAGACACGTAGACATTGTAGACACGTAGATATTGTAGACATGTAGACATTGTAGACATTGTAGACATGTAGACATAGTAGACATGTAGACATGTAGACATTGTAGACATTGTAGACACGTAGACATTGTAGACATGTAGACATAGTAGACATGTAGACATAGTAGACACGTAGACATTGTAGACATTGTAGACACGTAGACATTGTAGATATTGTAG
>NW_014582853.1:5176-7050 GCF_000485595.1 Priapulus caudatus
GGTACGTACTACTATATATATATATATATATATATATATATATATATATTATAATATACATCGTCACGTACTTCCGCGTCGCTCTCCCACAGGTTGATGCAGATCGGTGAGGAGTTCTGTGGCAGCGATTCTGAATTCCTGCAGGAGTCCATTCGCAAGCAGAGCGTCAACTACTTCCGCACCTATCACAGGTACGTCTCACAGGCATGTATTGTATGTATGTATGTATTGTATGTATGTGCGTGCGTGCGTGCGTGCGTGCGTGCGTGCGTGCGTGCGTGCGTGCGTGCGTGCGTGCGTGCGTGCATGCATTGCATTGCATTGCATTGCATTGTATTGTATGACTTGCGTGTCGGGCGGTCATTCCCGCTTATCACGCAGTAATTGCGTAATCACGTTGACCTATACACTTGGCATGAATGACAGGCAGCTCTAACCAATCAGTGTTGCGGTAGTACTTTCTAAAAACAGTGCTTAGCAGCAAAGTTGCACAGAGTCAACAGTTTTGTGTGCTCACACGTGTTAAACCACCTACAGACCGTCCTTGCGTGACCCACCCTAGCAACAATGTCCAAGTAAGAAGGTGCGAGGGTATATCGTTCTGCCGAATACGTCGATTTCTTTCCGAATGGCGGAGGGTTGGTGAGATGTGATGTTGACGTGACGAGTTGCGGGGATGCGCGATGTTGTTGCAGGGGACGCATGGAGGAGCTGCGAATGTTCGTGGAGAACGAGGGATGGGAGCCGTGCCCGGTCAAGGCCAGCTTCTCCATACTACACCTGCAGGAGTTCAAGTTCCTTCGCGCATCACCGCTCCTGCAGCAGCAGCAGCAGCAGCAGCAGGGCAGTGTCGCCAGCGTGCAAGGTACGTGATGCATCCATGCAGTGTGAGACGATCGTTGCAAGAAGGCGAGACTTAAGTATGAACGACAAAATCTATAAGTAAAAATCGATAAAAATCATGAAAAATGAGTAAATAAAAAATATAAAGTACTAAAACAAAAAAGCGGAATGCAGTTTAGCAATGGTATTGATAGCGTTCGATTTCACCGGGTTTTTCACACGGGCAGCTTTCCCGATCACACTTCTGCGAGGATGATCATGACTGATATTGCTGCTTAATAATAATAATAATAATAATAATAAATTTTTACTTTTAATTGATCTCCAGGAGTCAATCATCCGAGGTACTGTCATCAATGGTCCAGACTGTAGGCAGTTCTCAACTACAACGACAAACATACACGACCGATTGAAAGATCACACACAGGGTTGTCACGCACGCGAGCACGCACGCACACGCACGGCACGGCCACGCACGCACGCACTGCACGCCACGCACGCACGCAGCGCACGCACGCACATACACACGCACGCACACACACACACATATATTTGTCATATATTAACCCCTAATATATCTTTATATATATATACACACACACATACACATCGCTTGGCTCCATCTGTGGTTATAACCATAAACACATTCTCTGTGTGTTGCTACAATTATGACTACCCGTGTGGTACTGCCACCTGAGGGGTAATTGTAAACACAGGCTTATCATGTGATGCAATCGAGCTCTACAGTTAGTCAACCCAGAGAAAAGACATCAGAAGCAGAAAGACACAAGAACATCCCGCGATGAATCACAGCTTCACTGCACATGGCTTCAGTACAGATCTTGCTCCATGATGTCCTCGCCCGCATCCTCGTCCGCCTCGACGCTGAACGGGTTGCCGGCTTCGAGATATCGCAGGAAGAATCCATCCTGCTGATGCTCTGCTGCCGCGTCCGCACGCTGCTTCACGCGGCGACGACTCACGACATTGTGCTGATCGCACTGCCCTCTGTAAGGAAACCCACCAAAAAC
>NW_014582854.1:0-239 GCF_000485595.1 Priapulus caudatus
GAGAGAGAGAGAGATGGAGAAATAGCGAGAGAAAGAGACCGAGAGAAAGAAAGAGAGAGAGAATGATAGAGAGCGAGAGCTACGCCACCTGATGATCATAATTGGCGGCTGTGTTGTTTTTCTAGCATTTCCCCGAGGTCGCTCGCGCTCGCAGCAGACGGCAAACACGCTCCTCCCACTCTCCCCCTCCTCTTCCTCCTCCCCCTCCTCCTCCCCTCCCCCTTCCCCTGTCGTTAACT
>NW_014582854.1:1649-4899 GCF_000485595.1 Priapulus caudatus
CTTCTACAGCCTCTAGTCGCATTTCTTCTCATCTTTCTCTCTCAATCCTCATACCTCCTCTCTCTCATCTCTCAGGCCTCCTGTCCGCTCTTCTTTCTCTCTCTCTTTCTCCTTCTCTCTCTCCTCTCTCTCCTCTCACTCCTCGCTCTCTCTCTCTCATCCTCTGTCTCTCCTCTCTTCTCTCGTTCTCTCAACCCGGCCAGCCTCTGCCCGTCTACTTACGCCAATTTAGGGCAGGAGAGCTTCTTCGGCGCCGTGTTGGGAACTCCAGTCTACCCTCAATTTCATCTCTGGTCGAGCCGAATGGATCCGAAACCCTCCATCGAGTCTACATTCTAATCATTCCTCATCTGTCCTCTGTCTCCTTTCTTTCTCTGCCTCTCCTTCTTCTACTCTTCATCGAATTGTGGATTTTGTTTTTACTCCTCATTTAAATTCTCCTACCTCTCCTCCGTTCTCATAAAGGGCGTCTCTCTCTTGTCTCTTGATCTGTCGCTCTCTCCGGACCTCCTTATCTCTTCGCTTCCTCTCATTGCCAATCCTTCGCGCGCTCTGCTAAAAGCGCACCTCATTCTACATCTGACTAAGACCCATCGCTATTTCCCGTCTTCGACTTGCCTTCTCCTAGTCTCTTTCTAAATTATGCTTAACGGCGACCCCTCTAACTCTCTTCATCTCTCCGAAACATCCGACTGACGTCGTACAAATTCCCTCTTCTCCTCACTGGCAATCTTGAAATTCTGCGTCAGCGCTTCACGACATTGTCAATACACTGAGTCCGTGTGATGAATTGGATGAAGCCCTCCCAGGTCTGAGATGAAATCCCTTCAGCGTTCCCCATGCCTCCCAGAGGTCAACCCATAACATCAAACAACCCGCTACCACGAAAATGCACTCCTCTGGCTTGGTTTCGCGTCGGCCCCGCCTATGAAGATGGCGCTACTACTGGCTGGGCGTAGCCGTCCTAGTCATAAAAGATAACGATGGTCTGCGCCGGGGTATTATTTTGAATAAAAAAAAAGTGAATTAATACGGGGGGCGCCGGCAGAAAGAAGACGTACGTTTGTACCGTTTTGAATAGCATAATTTTAAATGACTCTCTCTCTTTTCTCGATCGGCGAATGCCGGAAGCCGAGCGAAGAGCTGATAAAGCGGAAATGCCTTCTTCTTTGTCGCCGGATTTCGTATAATCGCCTTAATTTTAATTAAAGCTGGAGTCGGAGGACGGCGCAGAGTCGCTTAGAGACCTTTCGACCAAAATTGGCCAAAAAAGAGTACACGCCTGTGCGCTTACGTGCCGTAAAGCTAGCGGCTTTGATTTCGCTCTCTCCTCTCACGAAACCGATTTCGCTCTCTCTTCTCTCATCTCTCTCGCCTCTCCCGTAATGCGGTACATTAGCAAAAGAAATCCTGCTCCTCCGATACTCTTTCTGCTACTATCTTCTTACCCTATGCCGCGCTTAACGGCGGCTCGTCATCCTCTGCCCCTTTCACCCCACTGACTCCATGGTCCACACCCCCCCCCACGCCTCTTCTCTCCTCTTTCGCCGGGGTGCGCGCCGCGCTCGTCTTCGTTCTCTCCCTCCTTTCTCTCTCTCTCCTCTCCTCGTCCTGTCCGTCCTCATCGTATCGTCCCAGACTCCCGGAACTTACAGCAAAGTTGTTACTCATCCAAAACGTTCTCTTCTCTCTCTAATCGTCTAGTCTCCTGCTTCTCTCTCCATCTCTGCTCGCATCTCCTCTCTCTCCTCCTCTCTCTGCCACTCTTCTGTCTTTCTGTCTGTCATCCGTCTCTGTTCTTCTCGTCTGTCTTCTCCTGTTCTCTCTCTCATCCCTCGTCGCTCATCTCATCTCTCTCTCCCTTTTCGCTCCGTCCTCTGTCCGCGGGCCGGGGTCCTCGGGCGACATCCGTGCTCGTCGCTTCTTCGTTCGTTAGCTTGTCTATTCTCGCTCTCCGGCTTCTCCGACTCTCCTCCCCCTCGGGCTACGCGGATATTCACTCAATGGCGTTGCGCGGTTTCAGCTATGCTACATTCAAACTCACCTCAGCTGTCGTTCAAGGAATGTGCACCACTTAAAAATCAGAAAACCGATCATCCTAATTAACCCTTCAGGGCGCAAAGGTTGTCATGGGACCCTTATAAGGCTGCTCACAGGTTGCAACAGCTGCACACATTTGCCAGCAAGGCAAAAATATGAGCGCCCTGATTAACATCTTACGGTTAGGCAAAGGAGTGACCAAAGAAACCGTCGGCGCGAGAGAGAGAGAGAGAGCGCGACAGCTATCAATTGTTTTATACTGCTCCCGCGGCGTCTGCTTACGTCCGCCTGGCGTACGTCCGACACCGCCGATCTATCGCATTCTAAGACAGGAGCCTGGTCGCAACGCTAGTCATGGAAATCTTACGAGCTCTATTGCCGACAGTAAAGCCTCGTTGAGAGCTTGTAAGCATGACGTATGTACGTGACTACGAAGCAGTATTAGTAGTAGCAGTACAGCAGCAGTAGCAGTAGCAGCAACAACAGCAGCAACATCAACAGCAGCAGCACCACAAACAACAACAACGTCAGCAACAGCAGCAGTAGTAGTAGCCGCACCAGCAGCAGCGGCAACAACAACATCAGCAGCAGTATCAGCAGCAGTAGCAGCAACAACAGCAACAACAACAGCAGTAACAGCAGCAGCAGTAGCAGCAACAGTAACAACAGCAGCAGCAGCAATAACATCATCATCAGCAGCAGCAGCAGTAACATCAGCAGCAATAGTAGCAGCAGCAAGAAATGCAGGATTATGACAGGTCGTGATTAAACGAGGAGGAATGGGGAGAGAACGAGGAGGAGAGTGGGTGGTCTGAGGGCAGCGCATGAATGTAGGTTACAAAGATGATGGATGTCCGCTAAAGAGCAATGGAATGCTCCTATAAGGAATAGAATAAAGGTGGGTGTGAGGGGATGATGACGGGAAGTGTGAGTAGGTGAAACCCTCGGTAGGTGAAGCCCTCTTCTCACATCGTCAATCGCCGATCACGTTGCCAAAGATAAGATCGATAAGCAAATAGTTATATTATCGCGCGCCTGTTTTGCTTTCTTTAATTACTCAGAGCCGATAGATCGATAGTCTAATAGTAATATCATCCGCATTCTTTAGTTTCACTAATTAGGACACGCATCAGAAAGAGAGAGAGAGAGAGAGAGAGAGAGAGAGAGAGAGAGAGAGAAGAGAGAGCGAGAGAGAAAGAGAGAGAGAGAG
>NW_014582854.1:5968-6608 GCF_000485595.1 Priapulus caudatus
TGTGTGTGTGTGTGTGTGTGTGTGTGTGTGTGTGTGTGTGTGTGTGTGTGTGTGTGTGTGTGTGGGTACGTCTGTGTGTGCGTGGGTTCGTGCGTGCGTACGTGCGTGCGTGCGTGTGTGCTTGCGTGCATGTGTGCGTGCGTGTGTGCATGTACGTGCATGCGTGCGTGCGTGCGTACGTGTGTGCGTGTCTGCGTGTGCGTGTACGTGTGCGTGTGTGTGTGCGGTGTGCGTGTGCGTGTGCGTGACGTCACTCGTTATCACATTCATTCTTCTTGTTAATCTCTGTGTCAGCCTCCGCTCATCTCCCTGTAACAGTCTTCCTGCATGAATTCCCGTGCGCCCGTTAATATGCCCTATGATACAATCGCGATGAGAGTGAGAGAGAGAACGAGTGTGAGAGAGAGAGGGAGAGAGTGGAAAGGAGGAAAGAAGGGAGAAAGGGAAAAAAAGAAGAAAAAAAAGAGAAAGAGTGAGGGAGATAGAGAGAGGGGTAGAAAGAGAGAAAGGTGAAAAGCAAGAGAGAGAGAGAGCGAGAGAGAGAGAGAGAGAGAGAGAGAGAGAAGAGAGAGAGAGAGAGAGCGCGCGAGAGCGAGAGAGCGCGACGACGCGAAGAAAGGAGGGAGAGAGAGAGAGAGAG
>NW_014582854.1:8175-8699 GCF_000485595.1 Priapulus caudatus
TCCCTTCCCGCCTCCTCCTCTCCCTCCTCCGCCGCCGCCACGCCTCCACCACCCGTACCCTCCCCGCTCCTCCACTCCATCCCCGCCGCCGCCACGCCTCCACCACCCCGTACCCCTCCCCGCTCCTCCACTCCATCCCCGCCGCCGCCAGCCGTACCCCCCGTCCCAACCCCCGCTCCTCTCCGCTCCTCCTCTCTCTCCCCGCCACCGCCATCCTCCACCATCCCCGTCCTCTTCCCGTGCATATGTATGCCTGTGGTTAGTTCAACCGCAGTCCGTCAAGAAGTCAAGGTTACTACAGAATCGGACGCAGTCAACGAGCAAGATCATAGTCCAGTGACTCTGACCGACAATGACAGTTATAAGGCCATGCAATCCTACACGCGAGAGGGAATCAGAACGACATACATCAGAGAGCAAACTGATGCCCCGATGTGTTCACGCCTTCGTTTCCGGTCACAAGCGGTTCATGCGAGAGAGAGAGAGAGAGAGAAAGAGAGAGAGAGAGAGAGAGAGAGAGAGAG
>NW_014582855.1:0-634 GCF_000485595.1 Priapulus caudatus
AGAGAGAGAGAGAGAAAGAGCGTGAGGAAGAGAAGCACAAAAGCGAGAACGCGGACGACAGTGACCATTGGTCGCAATGATGACGGGAGCAAGGGGCAGACGTTGCCACAACGATGCAACATGGAGTCGGCCTCCTGCCCTGCCTCTCTACCCCGCTCCACGTAGTGACAAGTACGAGGGTCGTGATGACGTTGGCTGGTACCTCAGCTGTCCCTCGGACGTTGTATACGCAGCGTGGATGCAGATAAAAGAAGAGATCTGCACAGACTCCGGTAAGGTGCGAGGATAGTCGCCAGTGAGGAGAAAGAGAGAAGGAGAGAGTGAGGCAGACATAGAGAAGGGAGGGAGTGCGCGCATAGAAAGACAAAGCGAAAGAGAAGGAGAACGAGACAGAGCGGGGGGAAGGGAGAGAGAGAGCGCGGGATAGAAAGACAAAGCGAATGAGAAAGAGAAAGAGAGATAGAGAGAGAGGAGAAAGAGGCAGCGAAAGAAAGAAAGCGCGCGCGAGAGAGAGAGAGAGCGAGAGAAAGAAAGAGAGAGCGCGAGAGAGAGAGAGACACAGAGAGAGAGAGAGAAAAAAAAGAAGAGAGAGCGAGAGAGAGAGAGAGAGAGAGAGAGAGAGAGAGAGAGAGAG
>NW_014582855.1:1423-3042 GCF_000485595.1 Priapulus caudatus
ATAGAGATCATCTCTATTATGAGCTCTTGATATATATATATATATATATTATCAAGAGTCCATAATAGATAATTTTCTATTATGGACTCTTGATATTATATATATAAATATATTATACAGTCCTGATAATATAACCCAACAAGCGTAGGGGAGTAGGGGTAGGAGATGTAACCCTACTCTTGCTCGGATGCGTTATTGTATCTTCTGTATATCATATCAGAGGGTGATGCCCGCCGCTACATATAACGCGTCTGATCACCTCACCGCAGACGATCCAGGAAATGCGGGCAAAGCGGATCCGGATTTCACTACCTCGTGTGTGAAAACTCACGCTGGCCATTCTTCTCCCCTGAATGGCAGCGATTAGTTACCCCAGCTCCCCGATCTCTTGCTGCCTGGCTGCGGCCGCTAACAACTCTAGTACGGTTCGTTCACGATGCTTACTTGCTACGTACAGAAAGGTCGCGCGCTGTCGGATTGTGTATAGTCGCTATTTACCAGTAACGCGCAAATGATGTTGTTGTGTCTGCGTTCGTGATTGACACGGGCAAGCATCACACTAGAGCTAAGAGCTAGAGTATTACACTGCAGTAGATTCCCGCTGTGGAAGTGGCAGGTAGTTATTCTCTAGTGGCAAGCTTGGGAACCAGTCGGGACGGTTGCCCCCCACCGTGACAATCGTCGCTCTGCGGGTGACAATCGCACGACCTTGCCTGACGTTGTCACGCTATGGACATGTTGCAGTCGCGCGTAATCCCACGGTTGCGTTTGGCTTCTAGCGAGGTAGGTTGTTATTCGCAAATTTTCTTCAGCTGTCGTCTGAAATCGGCACTTAAGAGCGCCTGAGAACACGTGGTCACCATACGTACGTGGCTCTTGTAGGAGTAAACATGGCTGACATCGGTTGGCGCGCGATGACATGTGCTCGTTTTAATTTTGAACAGCAACCGAAAACCCGGCCTGCGCCCTACGATGATGTTAATGCATATAATTATATTATATAGTAATACTTTCTCAGTGAGTATGATTATCGGCGTAAGGTAGCAAGTAGCTCTACCGGTGTAGCTGTTTCGCGCCCTCTTCACTTTAGCGGGAGCGAAGGAGGTACATTATTAGAGCTAGGTAGCAGGTAGCATAATATATAGTATATACCTTATTATGCAGGTAGCTGCATGCCTCTTCAACATGCATTGACACAGCTGCTCTAGAAGAGCGTCGAAGATTTTTGTCAAGGTCGTAGATCTTTCAAGGTCGCACAGATTTGTCGCGTCGCATGTACACGCCCACCATGTCGCTGCACTACGATATGTCTAGAGGATACTTTTTTGGGGGTATGTCCTTGAGTGTCAAGGCATGATATATATATATATATATATATATATTATATGTATATATATATCGTGCCTTTACACTCAAGGACATATCCCAGAGAAGCATTGTATGATAATGTATATATATTGTGTATACGAATACAGATTACGAGAACTATATATATATATATATATATATATATATATATATATATATACGTACGTACTGTATTACGTTATACGTAGTAACGTACGTAACGTACCGGTACCTACCGTACGTTACGTAACGTACGTAACGTTACGTACCGT
>NW_014582855.1:4042-7049 GCF_000485595.1 Priapulus caudatus
TAGTATATATATACTCGTCTTACTACTACACGAACATAATACTACAGAAGAGACTATATGTATATATAGTATATATTAGTATAGTATATACAATAGTAGATATATATATATATATATATATATATATATATATATATATAGCTGCTGTAATCTGAATATACGCACCTGTCATCTAAGTTCTAACGGAACTTGTGCGTCTCTAAAAAGACGTGCAGTGAGTTATATTTAGACATAATTGGACAAGCGGCCGTCTCGCACGTGATCATTTCACAGGCATCGAATAAAGAGCCGTAATGTAGTAAGTAAGCTTGCAGCTGCGTGCGCGGATGTAAAGGAAGCTGCATCGCCGATCTCTCCGCAGCTGCTTTTGCTTTCTTTATCTCACGTGTAAATCTGAGGATGTTTACGTGCATTCGGCACGCGTCGCCATTTCACTAATAATTGTATCCCGCTACGTGAAACCTTTTCCTCTGCGCACGCGAGCAGGAGCGCACAGGAAGACGAGGTACACTGCCGACCGGAGCAACAGCCTCCGTTTACACCGCACACGGCGCGGTGTTTTTTTGGCAGGACACATTGGCTAGTTAATGAGAGAGTGATTATAAGGAGATGGGGTTAGTGGTTTGAATTATTTACGGAAGAATGGCGATGCTGTTGTTAGGAGGATGTGCTGAGTATACTGATTAATGAAGCGCAGTGGGAGGTGTGTGGTGGACGTTGTTTGTTGGCGCTGCGGTGACTGGAGGCAGTGTAATATTGTGAGAGATTTGTGTTTGTGGTGATGGCTATTCTACGTACCCGGGCGCTTGCACCGCGTTGGTGGTGACAAGAGAAAAAGACAGATTGACGACTTGCAAATAGGCAGACAGAGAGACGAACAGCCGGACGGACGGACGGGCGAACGGGCATGTAAACGGATAGATAGGCACACAGACAGAGAGAACGAAACAGTGAGAGATATAGTAACAGTAACGAGTCAACAGAAAGAGAGAAACATAGAAGAGAGGGAGAGAGAGAACGAGCGAAAGAAAGAGAGAGAGAGAGAGAGAGAAAGGGAGAGAGAGAGAGAGAGAGAAAGAACGTGAGAAAGAGAGAGAGAGAGAGAGAGAAGAAAGAGAGAGAGAGCGGAAGAGAGAGAGAGAGAGAGAGAGAGAAGAGAGAGAGAGAGAAAGAGGCGTGAGGAAGAGAGCACAAAAAGCGAAGAACGCGGACGACGAGTGACCATTGTTTCGCAATGAGAAAGGAGCAAGGGCAAGTACGTTGCCACAACAGCGATGGCAACATGGAGTCGGCTCGCTGCCCTGTCTCTACCGCCGCTCCACGTAGTGAGCAAGTGACGAGGGTCGTGATGACGTTGGCTGGTACCTCAGCTGTCGGGCGCTCGACCGGTTGTATACGCAGCGTGGATGCAGATACAAAGAAGATGATCTGCACAGACTCGCGGTAAGGTGGGCGAGAAGTCGGCCAGTGAGTGAGAAAGAGAGAAGGAGAGAGTGAGGCAGACTAGGAGAAGGGAGGGAGGCGCGCAAGAAAGACAAAGCGAAGAGAAACGAGAACGAGACAGAGCCGGGGAAGGGAGAGAGAGAGCGCGGGATAGATAAGACAAAGCGGAATGAGAAAGAGAAAAGAGAGATAGAGTATAAGAGAGAAAGAGGAGGCCAGCGAAAGAGGAACGAGAGCGGCGCGCCAAGAGAGCGACAGAAAGGAAGAGAGCGCGCGCGGAGAGAGAACAGACAGAGAAGAGAGAGAGATGAGAGGAGAGAGGGGGAGAGAGAGAGACGAGAGAGAGAGAGCAGAGAGCGAGCGAGAGCAGTAGAGAGAGAGAGAGAGAGAGCGAGCAGACGAGAGAGAGAAGAAGAGAGAGAGAGAGAGAGAGAAGGAGAGAGGAGGATAGAGAGAGATGACGAGAGAGAGAGAGAGAGAGAGAAAGATGAGAGAGAGAGAGAGAGAGAGAGAGAGAGGAGAGAGAGAAAGGGGCGTGGAGAAAGAGAAGCACAAAAGCGAGAAGCGACCGGGACGACACAGGCTAGGTCCTCGCTAAATTAAAATTTTTGGGTAGAAATTTCAGAAGAAGAAAACCAGTTTGTCGCGTTTTGACTGAAGTGGCGAGCGTCCATCACCTCCGGTAACGCGCCTGTGTGAACAATGGCTGTTAGTACTGCGCGACCGCTGTTATGTGTGCGGCTACGGTCCTGCTGGTTTACTTTAGCCTAGCCAGCCTTATTCACATAGTACATGTCAAATGCAATTGATGTATCTAAGCCAAAGCTCCATCTGACTGTCGGTGTCGACTGGACTGCGACACACGGAGCTCCACATCGCACCGAGGTATCGTCGGCTGTTGCGTGTGGCACATAGCGGGAAATAGCCAGTAAATGCCAAGCCGGTAAGTTAGGGTATTGAGTGAAAGCGACAGCGCCTTCCATATTCAAGCAGATACAGTATTTTTTGCTTCTCATCGTCCCTTCTCCTCCTCCTCTATCTCATGTCCTGTCTCCCCCCTCTCATTGTCTTTCTCTCTCTGTTCAACACGTCCCACCACACACACCACACACACACAACCACTGCACGCAAACGCACACAACAGCACGCACGCGCACGCACGGCAACGCACGCACGTACGAACACAACGTACACACCACAACACCCAAACGAGCGCGCCGCCGATCTTTACGCGTCTTCTTTCATGCGCCCCTCTCGCTCGCGCTCTCTCATCGCTGAACACTTCCAAGCGACTCCTGTTGACTTTCCAAGCGTTAACTTCCTCTGCATTCTCCTCACACGTCCAACCGTTCCCCATCGCGGAGGTTGACTCACCCTAGCATCTCCCTCTCCTTCTATTCGCACTCGCACCTCTGGCACGCCGCACACCACGACAAGCGTGAAGTGTTGCCTGCGCGCATTCCGCACTCTCACAACATCGACCACACGAATGGGCCATCACTGTGCATCCTGTCACGAGATGAACGCCATGGTTGCCTGTGTCAAAGCTTCGTGTTGTTGAGAC
>NW_014582856.1:0-3723 GCF_000485595.1 Priapulus caudatus
CATATATATATATATAATATATATATACATATATATATTATAATATATATATCTTAAGTAACAACACTCACAGTAAGTAATAACGAGAAATAAATAAAATAACGATATACAATTGTATTGATTATAATGACAATGATAATGACGCGGCTGAACACAGAAACTCACACATTGACGCATTTCTACTTACATTGGTTAATTCTGTAAACCGAGTTCCTTTGTTTACCTCCGCACATGTCGCTGCCGTCACCTTCGCACGCATCGTTACAGTCGGTCTCTGCCACCTGTCCGTGCTTTCCGTATGCCATGCCGCATCTACAATTCTTTCCGTATCCCAGACCCATGAATATGTAGCCACGGTCGATGCAGTAAACGGCGCAGAGGGTCGGGGTCAGGATGCCCCACATTCTCTCGGTTTTCTCGAAATCTCTCTGGTCGTTTTTCTCATCTCTAAAGCATCCAATGTATTGAAGTGTCGTTGCCTCTCCTGAAACAGCACGAGAACAGCGAATGACATAATGACGAAATAAAGATTAAGGAAACGTATCAATGATTGAATGAATGAATGAATGAACAAATTAAAGAATGCATCTACTAATTAAATTATAAGCACACAAAAATGAATATGACAAGTAACAATAACAAATTATAAAGCAATAAAGTTACGCGTACAATACTGGCATTAATAGAATAATGCACTCTTTGCATGCTTCAATTCAGATTTCACCTGATAACGAAATCTCTATGCACAATCCGCCTGCACACTGAAACACGCGACGTTACAAACGTTCTCACCTAGATATATGTTCCATGCTATCGCTGCTAAAACAACAGCAAAGTAAATCACAACCGACTTGGTTCGCATTTTGCAGGTATAGTTGTATAGAGCGTGTTTGCGTTATCCGTGCGCTTGTGCTGCGAGTCTGCGCTGGAGTTATATGTATGTATGTGTAAGGTTGTTTACGTGACATAACACAGAGTGTTGCTAGGGTAGAAAGAGTTACTGGCTAACAAACTTTACATATGGCATCCGCGCTCATGAATTATGGAAAGCGACGCTGATGTTTGAATAGAGCCTAGCGCAAGCTAATTAACTTTAGGTGGCATACAACAGAACCCTTCCTCAAATTGTTCACCGTTTCAATATCTCGTCCCTGGAAAGGGCATTCTTTTAAATATTTTACCAGTAAAATTCGGAACCAGCGTGCACTAATTTGCGTCATGCCCGCCAGTTGGATCTGTTCGATTGCAGATCCCGGTTGATTCATAGTGCACCTCTAAAGCTGTTGCTTAGTGATGTCTGTGTGTAGTTCCTTGTTATTAAAAATAACCATTTCCTGCGTGAGTGCTTCATAGGCATGCACTAGAAATATATATATGTAACTCAAAATCCGCAGGGTACTTCAGTGCTTATCATATACATTACAAATTCAACCTCATCTCTCTCTCTCTCTCTCTTTCTCTCTTTCTCTTTCACTCTCTCTGTGCGTCCGTGCGTGCGTGCGTGCGTGCGTGTGCGTGCGCGGCAAGCGTGTATAAACCTAAATGCACCTGCGTATATAGCTTCTTTGCAAATGCTCTTTCTCTCTCTCTCTTGCGCGCGTCCTCTAAACTCTACAGTGTATCACTCATTAATTGACCTCTAGAAAGGAAACGGTTATTTTCCCTTTGCTCTCTTGTTGTATTTGGCCGTTATATATATATCCACTTGCTTTGCGCGGCCGGGCGCGTATCGCAAAATGAAACCCATTTAACTCTTTCTTTCTTTCTTTTTCGCGCGTTTCGTTTCTATTTTCACTCGTTGTGTCGTTTGTGTATACCACCACCAAACGCTGCATACAACTGCATACATTAACCATTGTCACAAGTAGGCCCCTACATTTATACTATATAGACGTATGTTTAACGCATTATACAGTATAAGGGGGTGTGTGCCGAATATATATATAGAATAATGGTACATAGGAATACTGAGTATTTATAAACAACAGCCCATAGTTTAGATTTGTCGTACGCATGCCAGATTTATTCTTCGAAACAATTTATCGTACAGAAATATGCCGCAGAAGTTCAGGTTACATTGAATGATGGAGAAAACAACCCTTATGACATTGTACGGGACTATCATACCAATGAAAATAACCGACGCCATTCATACATATAATATGCATTTAGTACAAAAACACATTTTAAGCCGATTAATTTACATTCTGTGTATGCTGAATTAATTATTTTAGAAACACAATTATTTTCTAAATACGTTCACATCATTTTGCAAAAATTTAGCATAAATGAATTAACATGCTTATATGTATTCAGCGGTTGTAATTACTCTACCATGTAATTTAATTATATAAGGTAATCAGAACATAGCAACTACAACCAGGTGGAAAAGTTGACGTGCTAAATAAATTTTTAAGTGATGCGTTAACATAAGTGAATGCTTTATATATAAGAATCCAAAAAAATAAAGGTGAAATATAACGTATCCGCCAGTAACACTCGAAATTCCTTTTGGGTAACAAAACGTATTCAGTACCGACTTGTTCGTGACATAGACAATTCAGTTCAGCAAAGCACATGAATAAATCTAGAAATATCGCTGTGACAATGCCGAGTCTGTATGCATGCGTCTATATGAAATTCTTTTGACAACAGTGAGGTTTCCAGTCCAAAGAAGACTTATTAGTGTTGGATAGAGCATGTTTGTCAAATATGATACACTGCCAGTGTGCAGTTGAATTCTAGAAAGCAGGACAATAGAACATAATATAGGTAACATTCGCGCAAATCCATAGGAGCTAGCTACATATATACAAGTATGCCAAACATTGTTGGCTTACTGTGAGAATTCCTTCAAATAAAGTTCTTTCAAGGACGAACTGTAACGAACGTCTAAGGATGAAAAGTGCAATTCATATTTAATATCACATGAAAATACTAGGTACATTCCATCCCCTTTCCATGAGCAAAAACAATAAGTTTGGGCTCACAACGCAATTCCTATTAGGTTCATCTGTCAAAAAAGCCTAAAACTAAAAAAACTGTACTTTGTTCTCCACCTCCAACCATCATCTTTATCAATGCTCCTCCTATGTCTAGAATCTAAACGATATATTGTGTTTCTTCCTCAATTGATCATGAATAATTGACACCATGCTAAAGACAACAATGGTACAATGGTTTCAAGAAAGTAAAACAAAGAACAAAAGCCACTTCAAACATCGCTTTTTTACCGTGGTCACTATCACAAACGGGGAACTGTGCTAGACAATGATTTTTTGCAAAACATGCATACACGTTTCATTATCTCGGAATGTGAAATAGAAGTATTATATGACTTATATTAATAGATATTGATTGCACGCGCAACTAAACAGGATTTTTACAAATTATTTTTTAGTTTTGGAGCGGCGGCAGTTTTTTTTAGCGCGGCAGCGGTTTCGGCGGCGGCGGCGCCCGCGCGACGGGCTTGGGGACGGGCGGCGAGGGCGAGCGCGGCTGCATCAGCAGCGGCGCGCGCGGCGTCTCCAACGGCCCGATCTTCTCCTTCTCCTCGTCCGGCAGCAGGCCCTTGATCTTGTGTATCGCGGCGATCTGCTCCTCAATGGTGATGTGGGCGGGCGCGTGGAGAGAGGGGGGTAGAGAGAGAGAGAGAGAGAGAGAGAAAAAGAAAAAGAGAGAAAGAGAGAGAGAGAGAGAGAGAGAGAGAGAGAGAGAGAGAGA
>NW_014582856.1:4102-5248 GCF_000485595.1 Priapulus caudatus
AGAGAGAGAGAGAGAGAGAGAGAGAGAGAGAGAGAGAGAGCGAGAGTGAGAGTTACGGAGAGGGAAAAGCTGAGCGGAAAGGCAAGATAATTAACTATATTAGAAGGAATATGTGCATCCGTGCCTGTGTGTGTGCTGTTTGTGTCGTACGTGCGTTTGTCTGCGCGTGTGACTGCGCATGCGTGTGCACAACTCCGTCTGCATTCCTCCCTCCCTCTGTCCGGCTGTCCCTCCCTCCTTTCTCTCCTCTTTCCTTTCCCCTCCCTTCTCACTCCCTTCCCCTCAGTAGTTCTCTTCCTCTCTCACGGATAGTATCGCCCACGGCATCAGTTGCACGGTGAAAAGTTAGCCAGGCAAACGGCTCGTTTTCAGCCTCAACTTTTTCACACCCCCAAAGCACAAAATGTGGATATACGGCTATAATACGCGTTTTTACAGTCACACAAACACACATACACACCCACTAACGGACGCGCAATAATGGGTATGGTCTCACGCTAGCGTGCGCGTGTATTATAGGCGTATATGTGTATATATATAGCGCCCGAGAAAGAGAGACAAATTGATATATCCATCTGGGTTAGGCCTATTCCATATATCTGGGTTTTTCAATATTATTATGCTTACTTTATAATTATTTTTAACACTAGATGGCGCTAGAATGTCAAAATTCAACATAGCATCAGAGCACTTAAATCAACATAGCAATAACATTTCCTTATGTCATTGGATGGTGGCGCCTCTAGTGGATCATTATATCTCCCCCGAGACCTACTACGCGCGAGTAGTTTATATTTATCATTATTTTTAAATTTATTATTAAATCGATATATAGATAGGGGCAGAAATAGAAAGAGATGGGTACAGAGAGCAAAAGGGAGGGGTACATAGAGAAAGGGAGAGAGGTACATAGAGTAAGAAAGAGAGGTACAGAGAGAGAAAGATAAAAAGGGAGGGGTACAGAGAGAGGGGTACAGAGAGAGGGGTAGAGAGAGAGGGGTACAGAGAGAAGGGTACAGAGAGAGGGGTAGAGAGAGAGAGAGAGCGGTAGAGAGAGAGGGGGGTAGAGAGAGAGGGGTAGAGAGAGGTGTAGAGAGAGAGGGTTTCAGAGAGAGAAAGAGCGAGAGAGAGAGAGATAGAGAGAGA
>NW_014582856.1:6502-7046 GCF_000485595.1 Priapulus caudatus
AGGAGAGAGAGAGGAGAGGAGAGGAGAGAGGAAGAGGAAGAGGAGAGGAGGGGCAGGGGGACATACGACGCGGGTTAACGAGAGAGACGCAGAGACTAAACAAACAAACAAACAAACAAACAAACAATCAGACAAACAAACAAACAGACAAACAGGACGACGATTCCCCCACGGTGGGGTGGTGGTAGAGGGAGGAAGGGATGATCGGAATTCAAACACGACAGTGATCAGGCCGGGAGGGCCGAGTTTACTACACCACCTCCGCCAATATACTCATAATTAACTAGCCTCATAATTAACTAGCCTCATAATTGCCTAGCCTCATGAGTCATCATCCTCTATGGCGGCGGGGTGTCCCTCCCCTTACGGACGCCTTCCAGAATATGACCCCCTCCCCCACAGTTGACTCCACATAATTAGCTAACGAGCCGCAGATGTCGTGGTCGGGGCGACAGCGGCGGCGACGAGGGTGGAGGGGGCGGGGGAGGCGGCGCGAGAAGGAGAAGGGGGAGCAGGCAGGGACAGGGGCGGGGGAGGCGGCGTG
>NW_014582857.1:0-7045 GCF_000485595.1 Priapulus caudatus
TGAAACCAAAATCTTCGTACATTAGGTCACTGAGATAATCTGTGCTTCGCGGTTCACCTTCGTTCCTTGGTTGCCGGGCGCCGAAAAAGGGTTTTTTTTCACATATTCCTTCGTGGCTTTATTCTTAGCTCAAAATGACGGAGAGCTCGCCCTAGAGGTCTCACGCATTTTTGGCAACTCTGTTGCGTGGCTTTCGAGGCTTCATAATATGAGCTTTAAGGCGCTTTCGTTCTTTGCTTCCTTAGTTAGAGATTTACGGGTGTGTATCGTAAACATGATTTTACACGTTCTCTGTGCTGTCTTCGTGCTCTATCCTTGATCCTGTCTGGTTCTAGCTTTTCGATGTCTCTTCTCGGCCGCTGTTTTTTCGCGCTTGTGTGTGCCCTGTCTTAATTGTCCCCGTATCTCCTGCTTTCCCAGACCCTCCTTGGAAATTCGTTTCACTTTGCGTAGTATCTACATCCTGTTTATTGTCAAAATCATTGGATTCAGTGACTGACAGTCGTCGGTGGCAGATCGATCCTACCTTGTCAACTTGTATTCTTACATTACCACAGGCCCCACATCTGACTGAGTTTATTCATCCTCCTATTGTACATGTCCCTCTACACCATCTTGCCCTTCGTACCTGCTTTAATTTAGAGATATTTGTGCATTCTTGGCCACAGTCAGTCTCATGCAAGGTGCAGAATAGATAACGGCACTATTGACATTTGTGTTGTCTTTATTTAGCGCATTGCACTGGGACTGGCACTGGGTCACGACTCTTCGAGGTTTGCTCTGCTGGTCTTGCTGCCGTCCGTGGCGTCCTCATAGTTTTGTCAATTGCTGGGATACATTGTGGTTCGCCGATAGTTTATTTAGGCTACCGGTTCCAATCCATTCAGCTTTCCTACGTCTGCCACCTCATTCATTCTCAAGAGGATGGGCTTGGGGTACATTCTGAGTGAGAACTTAGGTGTTACCCCATTACCCATCCTGCCTGATAGGCGCTGCGGACCCCTCTTTGGCTGGAGGCCGCCGTACCGCCCGTTCTGAAGGACCAATACCATAGTCATGCTTTTTTTATCCGTTCCTGCGGCACTGTGCGTCTCCTTAACTGATCAGAAACCGTTTATATTTCCCGCCGATCTTGGCATCTCCGTCCCCTCCCTCTACCCTTCCCGTACTTTATACTGTTACCATTAGATCACATCCCTATGGCTCTCTCGCTCCTATTCCTATCTCGGATGGACCATTGTCAGAGAAACACTTCGCTTTATCTTTTCTGAAGAGACTACATCGCAGTTTCGTTATTATGAGATGCGATTTCTTGTGTGGCCAGCATTCTGAAATGTCCCCCGCCATCCCCCCCTCCTTCTTGTTTTCTGTTATGCTCGCATCCTATACATAGCACACAAAATCCACAAGGTTATTATCTTTCTGTGGCTGAGGATCACTTGTTCTGCTGGGTACCATGCCTAGTTGTTTAACTGCCTCTGTCCAAAGTTCATCCTCATCGTCAGACTTATTCCATTAAGAAAACCACATCTTCTTGCGTCACGCTTGTAGAAAGGAGCAGTTATAATCGGCGCCAGTGAAGCAGTGGAAGAATGGCAAGGCTAAGCAGACGTCCTCCCCTAGGACTCATAACAAACTATTTGACATGAATGTTCTTTCCTGTTCTTTCCAGAGTTAAATCAACTGAAGCTCAAAGATCAGGGTCGATCTTGAGGAACTGGGGCATTTAAAGGCCGCGAGAAGAATGACAATGACCGTCCGAATCAAACTGTCCGTTACAGTCAATTGCCGATAAACCACATGCCCAACATGTCAACCTTATATGGGCACATCCTGTTGTCCGCCTCTTATAGGTTTCCAATCTTCTTGGCGCATGTTATTATTAGTCCCTTTAACCAGCATTTGTTTAGAAGCATTTCCAAGACCATTAGTGACACAGAAATCTTTCTTCCAGAAGCAGGGAGGCATGGTTACCACAGTTCTGCAATTAGTGCATTAAGTCTAGGTCTTGTTCTGATCATCTGGAGAAAGGATTTGACATATCTTCGGGACGTGCTATCACCAGCTAAACGTTTAACTTGCTGTCCTGAACCTTTGGACTTCCTTTCGAGCCGCAAGTTGGGGTCTTGATGTCTTAACGGCGTTATTACTGGTCTGCTACAATGTGATTCGAACGCGCCAGGCGTGGGCAGTGTGTTTCTCAATGCTCTGCGGACCCTGGAGACACATTTATTGAAGGTTTGACCCCTTTGGAAGGACTGCCAGCCTGCGCTCGGATTGATCACTGAAAGGTCAACAACGCAGACCTTTGACATTTGCTGGACTTGGTGTAACCGGTTTTGCGGTGGATGTCAGCCAAAAATCTGTGACTTTGAACTGTGATAAGGCCGGATCCCATCCTTTTGATTGAAACACTCAGGTAATCTGATTATCTCCCCTCGAAAGTTTCTTTGGTCTCGATTATGGTTCTTGCCAGAGCATCTCTGGAACAGTTGCTGGTGTGACCTTGATGCGAGGGTTCTCAAAATCCGACATCATTCGGCACTGCTTGGAAGCTTTCAGCATGTTTCTTTGATACCTTTGATTTGATAAGCATCTTTCACTTCATAGACGTAATCTAGTGCGACGAAACTCGTCATACTGTGCATTCCAATTGTGAACACGCCTTCCTGCCATTTATCGACAATACCTCTGCGGAGATATAGGAGGAATTCAGTTCTTCAACAATTCTGAGGTAATGGATTGCATTAAGAATTTATACTGTGAACTTTCGACAGTCTCATATGAACTTTGGCAAAATAAAGGAAGGGCGTGATTCCTTGTGACCTTGAGCTAATTGTTAAGCCCTGCTTATTGCAGACAAATATGGTTGAGTTTTGGCAGCAGAGTCAAGCTTTACGAAGATATTTTTTGTCCTTCGCATTTACGAGATCAATGTTACCCAGCCGTTGATTATTTATCTTGTTGTGTGTTCTTGTGCTTGGTCCAGGGCTATCTTAGTGAGAATGCATTTGCCTTATGCATAATTTTTTTTTTTTTTTTTTTTTTTTTTTTTCTTTTCGGGCAACACCTTCACTCATGATCCCCAGCCCTCTCTTGAGCATGCGCTTCGTGGCATGGAAACTCTATCAGAACCAACTTCACACTCAATGGACCACGGACGCAGCAAGACCAAACCTCCGAAAATCGTGGACTGGCATTTGTCGCTGCCGAACCTCAAGTGCCATCATGCCCAAATGAGCTAAGGAACAATGTTCATGGCTTTCTTTCTGCACTTTGCCACCAAGAAGCTGCACAAATCTTAATTGCAAGCATGTACAGGATGATATGCAGTCAGTGGGGTGTGTATGTAACAAGTTGACGAGGACGATTGCTGGACTGTCAGTCTGTTCAGATTTTGACTACGTGTACTACTACAGGTGAAACCGAATTTCCAGGAGTCTGAACGGGTGTATCATGTGCTATCAGATAAGATAGCCTTTGAACGCAAAACCAAAAATTTTAAACTTTTTTGAGAAAATAGCCGAGTATTGTGAAAGCCACTGTTCGGGCCGCGCGAGGTGAACCGATAGAAACGATACACGTAGACCTTTTGACAGAAATTTGGTTGCAAACGACGCACGAATCGGATGGGCCTTTGATGTTTAAACCCCAAAATCGACTCTAACTTTTGGCTTCAAGATCGACCAAAGAAGGGGCAGAAAAGTATAGGCAAATAAACAGTTTGCGGTCGCCATTACGGGGCCGGCATTAGGGAGGGGGGGGGGTGTTTCGGGGTCAAGATGTTTTGGTCCTACGAAGAAAAATTCTTAGTGTAAGGAACAATATTGAACCAGGATTTGACGCGTGTAAAAATGTCTTTTCAGTAATTTCAGATTTGGCTCTATTAGCGTGCATAGCTGTCCTGGACTAGTAGACACAGCGAGGCAAGGGGTGGGTTCCCCCGATTAGTTGTGTCTCTGAGTGCGTCGCCAGCTCGTCGCGGCCTGGTTGGACATAGCTCTACGATGCCCGCACCGGAACACGACGGCGGAACGGTGTTTGGCGGGAGTGAGCAGTACGCACTGAGCGCCTCGAGTGGGCTAGAGGGGTTCGCGCGTTGGAGGCGACGATACGGCCATTCAACGTCTCCAGGCCAAAGCACGGTGGGTGGAAGCCTAAGGTTGTGTTGCTAGTCACTAAGTAATTCCAACGCTGGCGGCCATCGGGTGATCGCCGGGAACGCGAGAACGTATCACTTTGGTGCCGTTGCCAGTGACCAACTGGTGTAACTTCGGCTACACTGGTGCCGATGCCAGTGACCAGTATAACTTCAGCTACACCTGGTCTTTGGCAGGTGCAGGACTCTTGTGTATAATCGCTTTGCATTTGGGTGCGTGGGTTTGCCGGTTGCATGGTTAGTTCGGGGGTGGTATTTGTCTAGTAAACGCTTGAGGCCAGGGCAGGGCGGACTGAGATGCTCCTAATATGGTGCCACTCGCGGGGAGGCGACATCGGCCGGTTTGATGCAAAACGCTACAAATACATAGATGACAGCCGCGGAGAAAGTAACAGATATTGACAATAGACACGACACGGAGAATGCGTGTAAGCAGATACATAAGACACGACAGCGGGAGAATGCTAACAGATGAACTAATAGACACGACACGGAGAATGTTACAGATAATACAATACGACACGACCACGCGGCGGAATGTAACAGATAATACATAGACACGGACACGAGAGAGAATGTAACGAGATAATACATAGACACGAACACGGCAGAATGTAACAGATAATAGCATACAACGACATGGAGAATGTAACACACGTAAGTGGAACCGTCGTGCAAAATTCGAGATTTTATACCAATGTTAGGAAATAATCATTTCACGGAACATTTCTGAATAACGGAGTAGCTACCGCTCATTGCCTCATGCGCCAACATAGTGGGGGCGACTCGTCACGGAGAGGACGTATGCCCAATTAAACCTCGCGGCGAAGTGGGCAGCGGGTGATATGGTCGTTCCTTGTCCTTGAGGGTTCTACTTTGCGCCCCTCAAGCGGGTGAGGTTCTCTAAGCTCTTGAGGTGGCCAGCTCTGGAGGCGTAGATGTAGCGGGGCGTGCAGCGTCTAGCATCACGCTCGTTCAGAAAACACTCGCACAGCTTCTTGTCCGAGAAGTCTTCTATTCTATGAGCACGAGGCCAATGTGCCATAAAACCATTGGAGTCACGGCGTGAATTACGGCCAAACACACACCATTCTGCGCGCACACACACACACACACGCACACACACCCGCCGCGCGCTACCGGACACACATAAATAAAAAAAATAAAAAAATAAAAAAATCTTACCGGCCATGTGGCTTAGAGGACATTTACGGGCAGTCACGTTACATCAGATCGCCTTTCCCGTCCCTCCCCACCCCCCACTCCCCTCCACCGCCCACCTTGCCCGTACCTCTCGCGTACTCTCCGGCCACAGCTCACCCCGTAAAAGGGGCAGAATTGACGGGCCAGCCGCTTCTGATGTCGCCACGGTTCATGACGACGAAGTGCAGTTATGTGGAGATTCTGGTCGTCCTTCTTCGCAGCCGAAGGCCTCTGTCTATGAGCCGCGTTGAGGGCGCGCCACGCGCTGCGATGAGGCGGCCAGCAGCACGCCCGACGACCCTCTTTATCCTTGGCGTCGATTGTTCTGACCGCCTGGCGGGAAAAAATTGAAATTAGCTAAAGGGAGATGCACGTCGCATACGCATTATCTTACTGTATCGACTGATTGATCGATATTGCCGATTTTTATATCCATTTGATGTATATTCAATTGATTCGAGTGCCATACGACCCGCTAACGTAATTTCACGAATTGATACATAGATGGCAGCACTATGAATGGAGAATAACGCGGTCAATTCATTACAATCGACCAATCGCGTGCAATGTGTCTGAACAACACAGGCCGTCTAACTCAAACGTCCTCAAACCACCTGTCTGCAGCAGATACTGAACAATGCCGACATGATCACCAACAGTGGGCGCCGTGACGCACCCTGTTCCAGCAGATACTGAACAATGCCGACATGATCAAACATGGCGCCGTGGTCGTACCTGTTTCAGCAGATACTGAACAATGCCGACATGATCAAATATGGCGCCGTGATCGTACCTGTTCCAGCAGATACTGAACAATGCCGACATGATCAAATATGGCGCCGTGATCGCACCTGTTCCAGCAGATACTGAACAATGCCGACATGATCAAATATGGTGCCGTAATCGCACCTGTTCCAGCAGATACTAAACAATGCCAACATGATCAAACATGGCGCCGTGAACGCACCTGTTCCTGCAGATACTGTACAATGCCGACATGATCAAACATGGCGCCGTGATCGCACCTGTTCCAGCAAATACTGAACAATGCTGACATGATCAAACATGGCGCCGTGAACGCACCTGTTCCAACAGATACTGAACAATGTCGACATGATCAAACATGCCGTGAGCGCACCTGTTCCAGCAGATACTGAACAATGCCGACATGATCAAACATGGCGCCGTGATTGCACTTGTTCCAGCAGATACTGAACATTGCCGACATGATCATTCATGGCGCCGTGAACGCACCTGTTCCAGCAGATACTGAACAATGCCGACATGATCAAACATGGCGCCGTGATTGCACCTGTTCCAGCAGATACTGAACAATGCCGACATGATGAAACATGGCGCCGTGAACGCACCTGTTGCAGCAGATACTGAACAATGCCGACATGATCAAACAGTGCGCCGTGATCGCACCTGATACAGCAGATATTGAAAAATGCCGACATGATCAAACATGGCGCCGTGAACGCACTTGATACAGCAGATACTGAACAATGCCGACATGATCAAACATGGCACTGTGAAGGCACCTGTTCCAGCAGATACTGAACAATGTTGATATGATCAAACATGGCGCCGTGAACGCACCTTATACATCAGATACTGAACAATGTCGACATGATCAAACATGGCGCCGTGAACGCACCTGATCCAGCAGATACTGAACAA
>NW_014582858.1:0-449 GCF_000485595.1 Priapulus caudatus
ACAGCATCAGTGTGATTTCGTGGGTTTCGTTACAGAGGATTCGTGTTATGACGAGTCGCCACAATGCCCGTACTGGGCAGCAAACGGTGAATGCCACAACACCCCGTCCTACATGATGAACAATTGCAAGAAATCATGCGAAGTCTGCGGTATGTACATCTATATCGATTTATCGATTTATCTTTCTATATTTCTATCAATCTACCTATCCGCCAATTTATCCATCTATCTATCTATCTATCTATCAACCAATCTATCTATCTATCTATCTATCTATCTATCTATCTATCTATCTATCTATCATCTATCTATCTATCTATCTATCTATCTATCTATCTATCTATCTATCTATCTATCTATCTATCTATCTATCTATCTATCTATCTATCTATCTATCTATCTATCTATCTATCTATCTATCTATCTATCCTACTTCCTACTTACTCTAT
>NW_014582858.1:1833-2280 GCF_000485595.1 Priapulus caudatus
ATATACATATATATGTATATTATATTATATATATATACGCACCTCGGTTTACAAATTCATTCCTGAGGGCTAACAGCTCGATTGCATCAGCAGTGCGAAGATCATCCTCGAGGAGCGAATGAAGCCACGTCATATACATATATATGTATATTATATATATATACGCACCTCGGTTTACAAATTCATCCCTGAGGGCTAACAGCTCGATTGCATCAGCAGTGCAAAGATAAGCCTCGAGGAGCGAATGAAGTCACGTTAGAGGAGGTGGCGGACGCAGCTGCTAGTATTGCAACTACGGGCCCTTCACTAACGCATCAGCCTGCAAGTGCATATATGCGTGTCAGAGAATAGCACACACATACGCACGCACACGCGCGCGCACGCACGCACGCACGCGCACGCACACACACACACACACACACACACACACACACACACACACACACA
>NW_014582858.1:6759-7044 GCF_000485595.1 Priapulus caudatus
ATATATATATATATATATATATATATATATACATACACATAAATGCGGCCTGGATATATACGTACGTAGCGTGCGTGTGCGATGGGACGCGTGGGTGATAGGACGCGTGGGGATAGGACGCGTGGGTGATCGCCAGATATTGATGTGCTTTTAAACGGCGACATTTTCCCGCGGGCTCTCCTGTCATTTGACGAAGCATTGCGTCGGGCGATCAGATATATATATATATATACATATGATATATATATACATATATATGTATATTATATATATATATATACGCAC
>NW_014582859.1:0-571 GCF_000485595.1 Priapulus caudatus
CTCTCTCTCTCTCTCTCTCTCTCTCTCTCTCTCTCTCTCTCTCTCTCTCTCTCTCTCTCTCTCTCTCTCTCACTCTCTAACATCTGTGTTGATTGCTTGCAGCCTGTCTAACCTGGTAGCGGTGGAGCTGAGAGAAAACCTACTCAAGTCTCTGCCGACCTCTATATCGCAGCTGACCAGACTGGAAAGCCTTGACGTAGGAAACAATGAAATTGAAGAGCTGGTGAGTGAGTGTTCACTGAGTAGTCAACTGATGCGTGCGTGCTTGTGCGCGTGTTGGTGCATGCGTGCGTGTGAAAGAGTGGGTGGGTGCATGTGTGCGTGCTTCAGCGCGTGTTGGTGCAATCACGCGTGCGTGTGCAAGAGTGGGTGGGTGCATGCGTGCGTGCTTGAGCGCGTGTTGGTGCATGCGTGGGTGTGCAAGAGTGGGTGGGTGCATGCGTGCGTGGGTGAGCGCGTGTTGGTGCATGCGTGCGTGTGCAAGAGTGGGTGGGTGCATGCGTGCGTGGGTGAGCGTGTGTTTATGCATGCGTGCGTGTGCAAGAGTGGGTGGGTGCATGCGTGCGTGGGT
>NW_014582859.1:2096-3431 GCF_000485595.1 Priapulus caudatus
ATATATGTATATATATATATTGTGTGTATGTAGAACACACAATATGTAGATATGGAGTTGTGGAAAACGTTGTACCTACATTAGTCAGTAGCCTCTATAAAAGACACAAATAATGTCGATTTTGTTTCCATGAGCTGAAAAAAAGTATGCAGCTGCTGCGCGCGTCGTACCCTTCGCTTTCCAATGGTTGACTAAGAGGAGGGAGAAGGAGGAGGAGGAGGAGGGGAGGAGATGTGAGGAAGAGAAGGAGGAGGGGAGGAGGAAGAGGAGAAGGTGGAGAAAGAGGAGGGAGACTTGAAGTAAGGATGGGAAGGAAGGGAAGGAGATGTGATGAAGTGAAGGAGGAGGAGGAGGAGGAGGAGGAGGAGGAGGAGGAAGAGAGGGAGGAGGAAGAGATTTGAGGAGGAGGAATAGGAGGTAGTGGAGGTGGAGGTGGAGGAGAAGAATGAGGAGGAGGAGGAGGGGGAGGAGGAGGAAGAGATGTGTNCTCTCTCTCTCTCTCTCTCTCTCTCTCACTCACTCGCGCGCGCTCTCTCTTTCTCGCTTTTTCTTTCGCTCCACCCCCCTCCTCTCTCTCGCTCTCTTCTTCTCTCTTGCTCTCGCTCTGTCACGTTTGCTCTCTCTCTCTCTTTCAGTTTCTCTTTCTCTCTCTCGGTTTCTGTTTCGGTTTCTCTCTCTTTCGCTCTCTCTTTCTCTTTCTCTCTTGCCCTCTCTGTCGCTCTCTTTCTCTCCCCCTCTCTATCTCTCTTTCCTTCTTGTTTTCTTTCTCTTTCTCCCGTACATCTGCGCACGCGCACACAATCACCGCACCCTCGGCTTAGCACAGGGTGACAACAAGCGGCAGGCGACAGTTTGTCTGCGTTTGTTCCTCCGCCCGCCATCCGGCCATGCGGCCCGCTTGGGGCGGGCGGGGTGCGGGGGGAGGGGGCGTAAAGGCCCGCCTGTGTGCCTCTGTGCGTGTGGGTGGGTGGTGGTGTGGGATGGGGTGGGGTGGGGGCGTGAAGTATCATCAGCTTATCAGTACAGGAAACGAGCTGCGCGTATGTTTATGTATGCATGGTGGGTGCTGATGCTGATGATGGTGATGATGGTGATGATGGTGATGGTGGTGGTGATGCTGATGATGGTGATGGTGGTGGTGATGCTGATGATGGTGGTGATGCTGATGATGCTGATGATGGTGATGATGCTGATGATGGTGGTGATGCTGATGATGGTGATGGTGGTGGTGATGCTGATGATGGTGGTGATAGGTGCATACTTGATGTTTCGCTCTGTGTGTCTCTCGCTCCTGCGCGCGCTCTCTCTCTCTCCCTCTGTCCCTGTTTGTCTCTC
>NW_014582859.1:4658-7041 GCF_000485595.1 Priapulus caudatus
CACCACACACGTTACGCACACACCACGCGCTCCCCGCCCGCCATCTCACCATACGTGACCATGCATTCATTCACGCACCTCCCCCGACAACACACAACAAAGTGTACACCGCCACCAGCGCCGACTACAACACAACATCAACACAACATGTAATTTCCTCCCCAGCACACGCACCCGTGACAATACAGTGCACGGGGACGCCCACAGGGGGCGCTGAGAGGGTGTGGTCGGGTCACGGGCCCACCTCCTTCCTCTGCGGGCGCTCTGAGGGGGGAGTGGGAGGGTGGGGGAGGGGGAGGGGGTTGGCGTGAGAGAGTTTACGTTGATGATTAAAACCACAGAAGATTTCCTGGGATGCAGCCCGGGGGGGTTAGACGGGCGCCGATGTAATGCGTTGTCACGTTAGAGTGCGGGGTGAGGAGACGACGGGTGGCAGTCTAGCGAGAGTTTGGTCACATCTTGTGCTTCCGTCAATTGGTCGTCTTCGTTTCTTCCGTTCTTCTGCTTTCTGCCTACCCACGCCTCTTCCTCTATCGTTACTTCCTGCTTTCTGCCTACCCACGCCTCTTCCTCCATCGTTACTTCCTGCTCGTTCGATTGCCCTATTGTCACCTATTCTATTTCTTTCCCCTGATACTATATTCGATCCTTTGCTATGTACTCCTTCACTCTCTTCGTGGCCGCTCCTCCGCTCCCCCTCCTCCTCCTCCTCCGTTCCTCCTACCCCCGTCATCCGCTAATGTCTGCCTCAGAGCTGTTGCTTTCAGAGTTCCCACACCACCATCCAATCCTCTTGCTGTTGCCCAGCTCCTTCCTCTTCGCCCCTCCCCAATCCTCAGCTGCCTTCCTCCTCGCTCTTCTTCCCCCTTCCCCCTCCTCCTCCTCCTCCTCCTCTTCTCCCCCTCCCCCTCCTTCTCCCTCCACCTTCCTCTGTCTTACCCCTCCCCCCCCTCCATCCTCTCTCGCTCCTCCTCCTCCTACGCCCATCCTTCGTCTGTATATGTCCGCTCTCCAGGTCCTCTGGCAGATTCCTTTCTCGACCGGCGCATTCGATGATACGGTGAATTCCATTGTGTCAGATTATTACAGAAGTCGCACATGATAATGAATTAGCGATGGCGACTATGCAAAATTTGCCCTGTCCACTAATTACTGCGTGCGTACGCCGTGCGTGTGGCGTTGCGTACGCATGCGTGTGTGTGCGGCGCGTTTGCGACGCTCTCTGGCACGCGTGCGTGCGTGGCGTGCAGTGCGTGCGTGCGTCAGCGTGGCATAGGTCTTATCACCATTAAAGCTGACGGGTTTGAGAGATCCTGTAAGAACTTCTGATTATCTCTAGCGGCGCACCGCTTACAAGCTGTCCAACGCTACATCACATCACATCACAACACCGCGACAGCGGCGTGCGAAAAGAGAAAGAAAGATAGAGAGAGAGAGAGATTCTGAGAGAGAGAGAGAGAGGGAGAGAGACAGAGAGAGAGTAAGATAAGATTGCGATGATGAGACATGAATAGAAGAGAGAGAGAGAGAGATGGAAGAGAGAAAGAGGAGGAAGAGAGAGAGAGAGAGAGAGAGAGAGAGATAGAGGAGAGAAGAGAGAGAGAGAGAAAGATCATGAGCGAGAGAGGTAGAGAGCGGCGCGCGCGAAAAGAGATCCGCATGCGAGAGGAGAAAGAGACAATGCCACGGAGAGAAAGAAAGAAAGAGAGAGAGAGAGAGAAAGAGAGAGAGAAAGAGAACGCGAGAGAGAGAGAGAAAGAAAAAAAGAGAGAGAGAGAGAGAATAAAGCTACGGGAAGGGTTTAACGCTTTGCTCTCGGCAAACGAGGAAGAGATTCCACTACCACCACTGCTGCTGCTGCCGCTGCTGCTGCCGCCACGGGAACAATATATGAACAAACACACTCGCGTCACTCTTCAAACACACGGATGAGGCAGCAGATGATAGAAGACTTAGCCTACGGCTCTTCAAACATGGACGAAGCGAGCAGACGAGAGTATACGATGGCAGACTTGGCTTATATGGTTGTCCAAACATGGAGGAGGTAGACGCTGACAGACGATGGTAGCTGGACCTGCTGGCTTATAGGTTTATACGTTGATCGTACAGCAGCTATTGTTATTGCTGTGCTGACGCGTAATTCTCCCCCGGGTCTCTGGCTAAGTCTCGCTCTCTCTCTTCTCGCTCGGCTCTCCTCTATCTCGTCTCTCGTCTCTCTCTGCTCTCGCTCGCTCTCTCATCAGTCTCTCCTCGTCTCGTCTCTCTCTCCTCGCTCGCATCTCATGCTGTCTCCTCCCGTCTCGCATCATCCCGATCTCTCTCTCATCGTTTCTCCTCCATCCAGCAACAACAGTCTTTCCTGTTCTCTCACTCTCGCTCTCAA
>NW_014582860.1:0-519 GCF_000485595.1 Priapulus caudatus
GGAGAGAGAGATGGAGAGAGCAGGAGAGGGAGAGAGAGATGGAGAGAGCAGGAGAGGGAAGAGAGATGGAGAGAGCAGGAGAGGGAAAGAGAGATGGAGAGAGCAGGAGAGGGAAAGAGAGATGGAGAGAGCAGGAGAGGGAGAGAGAGATGGAGAGAGCAGGAGAGGGAAAGAGAGATGGAGAGAGCAGGAGAGGGAGAGAGAGATGGAGAGAGTAGGAGAGGAGAGGGAGCGGGGGAGAGGGGGAAAGAGCGCGCGTGAAAAAAAGGCAGACAGGGAGAGAGAAGGGGAGAAGGAGAGTGAGTGAGAGAGAGGAGGGCAGGAAAGTGGGAGAGGGAGAAAGCGAGATCAGGAGAGGTGGAGGGAGAGGAAGACGGCAAGAGAGAGGGCGAGAAAGAGACAGAGACGCTAAAGAGGAGCAGGAAGAGGAGAAAGCAGAAGAAGAGAAGGAGAAAGAGGAAAAGGAAGACAAGGCGGCGGAAAAGGGGAGAAGACGGAAGGGGAAGACGATTGGAAAGA
>NW_014582860.1:4158-7038 GCF_000485595.1 Priapulus caudatus
GCTGCTGCTGCTGCTACTACTGCTGCTGCTGCTGCTGCTGTTGCTGCTGCTGCTGCTGCTGCTGCTGCTGCTGCTGCTGCTGCTGCTGCTCTGACTTGATTAACGTCATCAACCTTGACTTCTGCTGCGAGCGAGCCAGCCAGCCAGCCAGCCAGCCAGCAAGCTATAGAGGTATAGAGCTAGCAGGCAAGCTAGCGTAGGCGGTGCACGTATTTCTATCGCAGGCAACAGAGTGATGTTAGCGAAAAGATTTTAGGAGAAACAGGCAATTACCGGGGACTGACTCTGCATCACGCGCACGCACGCACGCACGCACGCACGCACGCACACACGCACACACACACACACACACACCGGGAGAGTAGACGGCGGGGCGTGCAGGGGTGAGCGGGGAAGCTCGGCACGCTTGCTTCACCGCCCGTCGCTTTAATTAGCACATAATTAATGAGTAATTAACGAAGCAACCTGCACGAAGAGCCTAGAGTTTTTGGAGCGGCCTTTGTCTCCGCCGTTGTCAGTGTCTAGAGACTTGAGGCAGCGGCGAGGCAGGGGCGAGGCAAGATGAGACGTAAGATGGTGTGTTGAGACAAACTGAGACCTAGGGAAACCCCTATCCCTAACCCTTACAGTAACACTCACCCTAACAGTAACACTCACCCTAACCCTAACCCTAACTCTAACCCTAATATTAATAGGCATAATAATATATTAATTATAAAATTATTATTGAATAATATTAATTATAACAACAACAACAACAACAACAACAACAATAATAATAACAACATCAACAACAACAAAAACAACAACAACAAAAACAACAACAACAACAACAAGAGCAAGACTCGATGACTCACCGGCGGACTTTGGCGAGAACTTCTCCCTGTGAGCGGCGCACACGGCCAACACCCGGTAGCCGAGGTCAAGGTCAAATCCCGCCTGCGCCGCCACGCTGCTCACCACCTGCAAACCCAGGGTCATCGAAAGGTCAAGGTCACGCGAGCAGAATCATTAATTGATAACTGATTGAACTGATTAAACTCTGAGAAGACAGAGGTATATAAATATATAAAAATATATACACAAGATTCTAATATTCTAATATTAGGCCATCCTTAAAAAATTCTGTTTGCTGTCCTCCGACCGACCCACAAAAATAGCCGCGACCCAAAAGTTTTTTTGAGATTTTGGGTTCCTTTTTTTTTATTATATATTTTGTCTATGTAAATATAAATATAACTGTTCTACTGGTATTCTGAAAGGTGCATATACATTCCTCATAGTTAAGACTGAAACACAAAGCATGTGTGGCAAACATGAGGACAGACTTAAAATAACTATTATGCCTCACACACAAAAAACACCTACCTACCTACCCACTAAAAAATCTTTTTACATTTTTTAAGGATGGCCTTATATACAAAGAGAAGGTATATTTATATATTATATAGACTGATTTAGAACCCAATTGAATAATTCAATGGGGCTCTAAATCAGTCTACGATACATAATATATAAATACGTCTTCTCTTTGTATATAATATTAGAATATTATAATCCTGTGTGTATACTTTTATATATTTGTACATCTTTCTCAGAGTTCTACGTTTTTGGTTGACTTCGAAGGTTAAAGAGGTTTTTTGGGGGGGGGGGGAGGGGGTCATTCGGAGTAATTATGAATGATAACTGTGTTGCATAATGAGGTTGCATGATAATGGAACCATGAACACATGATGACGGGTGAAATCTAAGTAATACTGAATCATTCAGTCTGTGAATTATGTCAGATTATGAATGGTTAATGGATCACATGAAATCTAACCCCTAGGGAGAAAGGAATCCCTGGGTGGTGGGGGGGGGGCCTTCAGGCTTATTATGGGTGACATGAATGAATAGGTAAATGAATGAATGAATGAATGAATGAATGAATGAATAAATGAAAAAAGGAAAAAAACGAAACAACAAACAAACGAATAAAAGGATTAAACGAACGAACGAACGAACACATTCACGCGAAACGCCCCGTCGCCACAACCGACCACCAAGGTCACGCGGGGGGGGGGGTTAAGGTCAAGGTCACAGCGGGGCGTGGGGTCAAGGTCGCACGTACCGTCAGGCAGCCCATGAGGCCGCCCTCGAAGGGCCGCTGGAACGCCCGCGGGTCGCCGCACCACTCCAGCAGCTCCCGTGCGGCGCTCTGGAAGCCACTAGGTGTCGCCAACGCCTGCGAGAGAAAAACAAAACAATAGAACGTCAGTGGGCATGCTCACGGAAGAAGAGAGAATGAACAAAAAAACGTCAATCGTCACACCCCGAGAAAATAAGAGCGAACACCAGAGAAAAAAAAAAGAACTAACAAGACAACGTCAGTCGGCACACTCAAGAAAGGAGAGAGAAACAAACAAAAGAATGTCAATCGGCATATTCAAGAAAGAAGAGAGCAAATTAACAAAAGAATGTCAATTGGCACACCCGAGAAAAAAGAGAATGAACAAGAGAACGTCAGTCAGCGCGCACAGGAAAAGAACGACAACGAACAAGAGAACATCAGAACACCCGAGAAAGGAGCGAGAATGGACAAAATGATGTCAGAGGTAAGGGAGAAAGAGCGAAAGGCGAAAAGTGGAGAAAGAGTGAGTGAAAGAGAACGTCAAAGAAATACAGTGGGACAGTGGCAGAAATAAACAAATAGAGCGAGAAAGAGAAGGGGGAGGGGAGAGAGAGAGAAAGAGAGAGAGAGAGAGAGAGAGACAGTGAGAGAGAGAGAGAAAGAAAGAGAAAGCGAGAAAGAGAGAGGGGGATAGAGAGAGAGAGAGAGAGAGAGACAGAGACAGAGACAGAGACAGAGACAGAGACAGAGACAGAGACAGAGACAGAGAC
>NW_014582861.1:0-576 GCF_000485595.1 Priapulus caudatus
TGATACGTGCTTTGATGCTGATATAGAAGCAGATACGTGGGTTGATGAAGAGATAGAAGCAGATACGTGTGTGGATGCAGAGATAGAAGCAAATACGTGCGTGGATGAAGAGATAGAGGCATATACGTGGGTTGATGAAGAGATAGAAGCAGATACGTCTGTGAATGTAGAGATAGAAGCAGATACGTGTGTGAATGTAGAGATAGAAGCTGATACGTGTGCGGATGCAGAGATTGAAGCAGATACGTGCGTTGATGTAGAGATAGAAGCAGATACGTGTGTGGATGCAGATATAGAAGCAGATACGTGCGTTGATGTAGAGATAGAAGCAGATACGTGTGTTGATGCAGAGATTGAAGCAGATACGTGCGTGGATGAAGAGATAGGAGCAGATACGTGGGTTGATAAAGAGATAGAAGCAGATATGTGTGTGGATGTAGAGATAGAATCAGATAGATGGTTTGATAAAGACATAGAAGCAGATACGTGCATTGATGCAGAGATTGGAGCAAATACGTGTGTTGATAAAGAGATAGAAGGAGATACGTGGGTTGATGAAAAGATAGAAGCAGATAC
>NW_014582861.1:1689-2287 GCF_000485595.1 Priapulus caudatus
CGAAGACGACGACGAAGACGACGACGAAGACGACGACGAAGACGACAACAACGATGATGACGACACCGTCACCGACGACGACGATGATTACTACAATGACGACGAAGATGGCGACAACAACTACGTTGACGACCCGACGACACCGCCGACAACGACAGAAACGACGACGATAACGACGCCTACAACGACAACGACGACAATGACGATGACGACAGCGACGCCGTCGACGACGACAACAAGGGCGACGTTTCTGTTCGCCGGCGGCGATCAAGTTCGCTCTAGCCGCGGACGGCCTGCGTCAATATTTGTCCGCGCCGCAGAAGTCTCGCGCGCAAAAAAATCAATCAGCCTTACTTGTTGTACAGCACTATATCTGGCAGCCATATCATCTCGGAGGGGACGTGGAGCGACTTAACGCCTCCATAGTCCTGCGGATCCCAGCGCAGCTTCAGATCCGTCCATTCCTGCGAGACAAAGCAACGGGTGAGGGGATGGGGCCTTCACGCGCTGGTATATGTACCTCGAGGCCGTACAACACCGACGCTGCACCTTCTTCCTAGATGTTTATATATATATATATATATATATATATATATAT
>NW_014582861.1:6357-7037 GCF_000485595.1 Priapulus caudatus
CCTCCTCTCTCTCTCTCTCTTCTCTCTCTCTCTCTCTCTCTCTCTCTCTCTCTCTCTCCTCCTCTCTCTATGTGTGTTGTTGTGTGTGTGTGTGTGTGTGTGTGTGTGTGTGTGTGCGTGCGTGCGTGCGTGCGTGCGTGCGTGCGTGCGTGTGTGCGTGCGTGCGTGTGGCGGGGGGGGGGTGCATGTGTGTAAGCGCGTGCGTGTGTGTGAACGCGTGTGTATGTGTGCATGCGTGCGTGCGCGTGCGTACGTCCGTACGTCCGTACGTCCGTACATCCGCGCACGCGTGTGTGTATGCATGTGTGGCGTTTACATGTGTCTATGATGTATGAAGCCATGCAATCCATCTCGAATGCAAAACAACGTGGGCACGATGTAGACGTAGGCGGGCAGCGGCGCCGTGCCACTCTATCGTGTTATATTAGTTCTGGACAGAGCAATCATGCTGCCGTCGCCTGCCGTATAGTATTACGAAGGAGATGCACGTCAGAGAGGCACTTGCCGACACGTCATGTGAAGCCACGGCTAGAGAATGACTACGAAAATCAATGAATGCTGACGACGACGACGACGACGACGACGACGACGACGACGACGAGACGACGACGAGACGACGACGAAGACGACGACGAAGACGACGACGACGACGACGACGAAGACGACAACAACGATGATGA
>NW_014582861.1:7282-8533 GCF_000485595.1 Priapulus caudatus
GGGGGGGGGCGTCCGTGTAGACGCGTGTGCGCGCGTGTGTGTGAGCGTGTGCGTGCATGCGTCCGAGTTATCGACTGGCACGATCTTGGCAATGGTTACCTATACGATTGTTCGGAAAATGAACAGTTTTGCTTAGTTTCAGCACAAGATTGCACAGTATTTACTGTAGCAATCGCACCCCGAGAAGACCACGCGCTCCGATATTGCAGTACTCTGGCTCTGTGAAAGGTCTGTCTACAGTCCGCTGCCTGCTCTAATTGTCTGCGCCGGAAACTGTTTGCTCCCGCTAAATGCGTTTGGCTGTGTGAGGGATAATCTTGTTAAAGAGCCGCTGTTTGGCTTGCAGGGAAATATGAAGCCGAAAGCCTTCTCCGATCACGTGATCACGTGTGACTGTTACCCACGATTCATGATGCATCGGCACCTAAATATGGACGTGGACCGGGATTCACGTGTTATTATTATTATTACTGTTATTATTACTATTATTATTATTATTAACTGTTATTATTACTATTATTAATACTTTTACTATTACTATTGCTGTTACTATATCTGGTAATCTGTAATACCAGCTAGAATCCAGCCATGCATTATAACGGTGCATTGCTGTGCTGCAGTAACAGCTGCCGGCTGTTCTCTATCGTCGTATGTTTCTCTTCAAACGCCGGGAGAGACGGCCTACGATGGCTACTTATATACACAGACATATAGACATATAGACCAACACACGCGCGCGCGCACGCGCACATTCACACGCGTGCGCACGCACGTACGTACGCACGCACACGTGAACGCGCGCGCGTACACATCTGCGGGCCTATAACCGATCTTGCTTCGCGCGCAGGTTTGCCACTGTCTTACTCGGTCCTGCTGCCCCATCTTCTTGTTCTGCTGCCACATCTTCTTGCTCTGTTCTGCTGCCCCCGTCGTCCTGCTCTGCTGCCCCCTCCTTCATGCCCGCGTGCTTAATTACCTTCCCACCCATACTGCTACTGAATTATTCCCTACCATCCTGCACTCGTCATAACACATTAGCCGAGATCTCGTCAACTGCAGCATGCTGCGTGCGTGCGTGCGTGCGTGCGTGCGTGCATAGTTCACGGGCCGCTTCTATCGCTGCGAGCGCTCGCGTGCGTGCGTGCATTCACTGTAGGCATGAGGAGATGTGGCTATTGACTGCTATCGACAATGGCCGACGCTGGTTGCTGTCACTCCTGATCGCGGGCCTATAGCAATATTGGTCCGACG
>NW_014582861.1:9912-10459 GCF_000485595.1 Priapulus caudatus
CACACACACACACACACACACACACACACACACACACACACACACACACACGCACACACAATATGTTCGACGCGTCAAGCAGCTCTTCACTGGCGATTCACTGGAAGCGATTCGCTAGAACTGAGAATAATAGCATATGACGTATTCAACATGGCCGCTCATACGGCACATCAGGCACTTCTCTCAGCGCCTTCGCTCAGCCAACGATAAAAACAATACAGCAATCATCAGCATATTGCACGGGACAGGCATTATGATGCGTAGGCGGTACAGTCGCAGCACGAGGCACAAGTTCTGTAGTGGGCGGAGGAGAAAGGGAGGAGAAGAGGAGTGTAGGATCAATAGCATCCGCGTGTACCATGGAGGCATGGTGGCGGGGTCGCAGCAGCAGCCGCGGCAGCTGCAGCACGCACGCGCGCACGCACGTCCCGTAATTCCACATCGGCTCTGTCTTCTGTTACAAGCTATATAGCGCTAAACAGCGCGCGCCTTGGTGTGTATCTATCTGTGTGTGTGTGTGTGTGTGTGTGTGTGTGTGTGTGTGTGT
>NW_014582862.1:0-7036 GCF_000485595.1 Priapulus caudatus
TATATATATCTACATAGACTATATACGTGACCTACATCACTATATATATATCTACATAGACTATATACGTGACCTACATCACTATATATATATATATCTACATAGACTATATTATACGTGACCTACATCACTATATATATATCTACATAGACTATATACGTGACCTACATCACTATATATATATATCTACATAGACTATATACGTGACCTACATCACTATATTAATATATAATATCTTACATAGACTATATTACGTGACTACATCACTATATATGAGTATATAGTCTAACATAGCTATATACCGTGACCTACATCGACTAATAGAATATATCTACATAGACATAACTATACGTGAACCTAACATACACCTAATATATTATACCCTCTACAATAGAACTATATACGTGAGCCTAACCTCACTATATATATTACATAGACTATATTACGTCGACCACATCATTATATATATATCTACATAGACTATATAATCGTGATACCTACATCACTATATATATATATTACATAGACTATATACGTGCCTTAAACCTCATATATATACTCTAACATAGACTATATTACGTGACCTACAGACACTATAATATTATCTACATAGAATAAATACGGTGACCTAAACCTATATATATATCACATAGACTATTCGTGACTACAAACACTTACTTATATCTAAAACATAGACTATATACGTTACCTAATCACTATATATAAAAATAAAATTCTACATAGCCTATATACGTGACCTACTCACTATATATATCTACATCATACTATACGTGACCTACAACACTTATATATATATCTACATAGACTACTATCCGTGACCTACAACACTATATAATCTATTCTACTATAGACTATATACGTGAGCGCTACATCATATATATATATCTACCATAGACTTATATAATGACCTAACTCATATATACGTGACTACATGCAGCTATATTTCTACATAACTATATACGTGACGGCTAACATCACTATATTATAATCTACATAGACTATATACTGACGCTACAAAACGACTTATATTATATTACATAGACTATATACGTGAACAACATCACTAATATATATATATATCATAACTAGACTATATACGTGACCTCCATCATATATATATATCTAACCATAGACTATATACGTGACCCTTACATCACTATATATATATCTACATAGACTATTATACGAAATAGAATAATCACTATAATATTAATAATTACATAGACTATATACGTGAGCTACACACTAATATTATATATATCTACATAGACTATATCCGGGATACCTACATCACTATATATATCCTACATGAAGACGATATACGTGAACTACAATCACTATATATATATCTAGATAATGACTATATACGTTTTATCTACATCACTATATAATATATCTACATAGATTATATACGTGACAATAAACATCACTTATATATACGTATCTAGATAGACTATATAAGTTTACTACATCACTATATAATATCTACACTAGGCTATATACGTTATTACCTACATCACTATATATATATCTCATAGACTAATAACGTGACGCTACATCACTATTCTATATCTAGTATATACGTTATACCTACATCACTATATATATATCTACATAGGCTATATACGTTATACCTACATCACTATATATATATCTACATAGGCTATATACGTGACCTACATAGGCATAAAGGCGAGCACGGTATAAGGCCGAAACCGTATACCAGCGAGGTATAATATTACATACGTCACATGCACACGTTCTGATTAGTTCTGAATGCGAAACCTGCGTCATGCATCCTGATGAACGAAACACGATATAAGGCTATAACAAAATATGAGCCATCATTACCCGCAAAATACCGTGAATTGCTGTAACAGCAGCCATCGTGGACATCGTAGTATAGCGATCTCCGCGCTGCGGCTAATCTTAAAAAGAGTGAAGGGGAGAGGGAGGGGGAGAGAGAGGGAGGGAGAGGGAGAGAGGGAGAGAGAAAAGGGGGAGAGAGAGGGAGAAAAAGAAAGAGGGAGAGAGAAAAAGAGAGAGTGGGGAGGGAGAGAGGGAGAGAGAGAGCGAGAAGGAGGGGAAGGGATACAAAAAGAGAGAAAGGGAGGAAGAGAGAGAGAGACACAGAGAAAGAGAGAGAGAGAAAGAGAGAGAGAGAGAGAGATACACACGCACGCACCTCCACCTACTCCATCCACTCACACACGTCCTCGCTTATTACAGGATCAAGTGGAGTCAGCCGTACGTCTGCATCTGGGAGCCGAGTTACAACCGCGAGTTCGTCGTCTTCGTCGGCGTCGTCGGCCACTACGTACCACTGTGCATCATGATCGTCTGCTACAGCCGCGTCGTCACCGTCGTACTGCGCAGGCGCGCCGTCGGCGCCGTCGCCACGACGAGCCGCGACAAACCGCCGGTGTCGACGACGTTGGCGATGGTCAGCTGTAGTTCGAACGAGCGGCGCGGCGGTCGCTCGCCGGCTGTCGGGGCCGCGCCGCCCGCCGTGCGGACTCTGCACGTGTTGCCATCTACCGGCAACGGCGGCGGATCGACGAGCGACGCCGACGCGCCGAGCGCCGTCGACACGGCGACGGCGGTAAACGCCGCCAGACGGCAGCGCAAGCGCGATCATGAGCGTCACGTCGCCGTCACCCTTGGTTACATCATCGCGCTGTTTCTCGTCTGCTGGGGTCCGTTCTACATCGTGTTTGACATCAGCGCCTGGGCGCCCGACCTCGTCTCTCCGGGGCTCTACACGTTCTGCTTCTGGTCGACGTATCTCAATTCGGCGCTCAACCCTTTCGTCTACAACTTCAGCAACCAGGAGTTTCGCGACGCGTTCAAGAAAATCGTACTGCTGCGCTGGCTGTGATTGGCTGGCGCAACCGCTGCTAGATGGCGCGGCGAGCGAGCGCGAATTTTTGTATATATATATATAACGTACGCGTGTGTGTGTGTGCCTGTGCGTGTGTGTAGACACACACACACACACACACACACACACACACACACACACACACACACACACACACACACACACACACACACACACACACAGACACATCTGCTCAGCTAAACACTCCCGGCTTTTTCTACCTGCTCAGCAGTCATGCAACTCACGCGTGCGTAAGCATGCATTAACTACGGTGTCACTTTGAAGTTGTCTAATCTCCACGCGTGCTGGCTCACGTTATGTAATAGAAGGCATGTCTAATCTCACGCGGGCCTCAGTTATGAAGGCATGCTTCTATGTCCGTATTAATAGAAGGATGTCTAAGCTCTCACGCGTTGGTGGCTCAGACGTAATTAATAGAGCATGTCCCTAATCTCAACGCGTGGTGAGCATCACGTATTAATAGAAGGCATGTCTATATCTACCGTGGTGGCTCACGTATTAAAGAGCATTGTCTAATCTCACGGCGTCGATGCTCACGTGATTTTAATAGAAGGCATGTCTAATCTCACGCGTGGTGGCTCACGTATTAATAGAAGGCATGTCTAATCTCACGCGTGGTGGCTCACGTATTAATAGAAGGCATGTCTAATCTCACGCGTGGTGGCTCACGGTATATAGAAGGCATGTCTAATCTCACGCGTGGTGGCTCACGTATTAATAGAAGGCATGTCTAATCTCAGCGCGTGTGGCTCACGTATAAATAGAAGAGCAGTGTCTAAATCTCACGCGATGCTGGCTCAACGTTTAATAGAAAGCGTGTCTAATACTCACGCGTGTGGCTCCGTATTAATTAGAAGCAATAAGATTAGAGAGCAGAATGAGAGAGGAAGAGAACGAGTATGAGAGGGAGGAGGGGAGAGGCGGTCAGAGAGGGGAGGGGGGAGGGGCGTGATTCAGTACGGATATAATTCCCGACGGTGATGGATATGTCTATATGTGATTTCACGAGGCTTTGTGGAGCGAATTATACACATGCACGCACACACACACACACACACGCACGCACGCACGCACGCACACACACACACGCGCGTGCACACACACACACACGAACACGCAAAACACCTATTTTTGTAATTTCACTAAAAACGAACATGTTTGTTATTAGAGCCCAATTAGCATCAGCAGCAGCAGAAGAAGCAGCTGTGACCTCTATTTGTTCTGTCGTAGTCGTAGATATAATAGGTACTTAATTACTATATGATTAGTTCCAAGAGATTTGCATTATTGCTGCGCTCAATGCACTTACTGGCAATTACCGCCATCCGCCAGTAATCCTGTGACGGAATGATGCGCTTATAGCTATACTATACCTAGGGTCCCTATATACAAGAGAGTTGCCGCCATGGACGAGTCGCGAAAACTATCGGTCACGTCGGTGGCGCTGGCGACATGTGTAGTTCCAAATGGATACGCACGGCTATGGCCGTAAGAAGTGTACAATTAAATTATCCATATAGGCCGCGAACGATTTGAGTTACATTTCTTAGCAATCTAGATACACATGACAATGTGCTTGGCTTATAAATCTCTGTCTAAAGTTTTGGTTTATTGAAGCACGATTAGTTACTAATTTATTTACTACGGAATATTGTACAGCGTATCATTACAGCGCTTACTATGCGGCAGCGGTGAGGAATCCAATTTGAAACACAAATGGCCCGTAAATCCTGAGTTGGCGCAACTCTCTTGTTATATAGGCCGCCCTAACTATACCTATTGCCCACGTATAACGACCTGTTCACTTGTCATTGTGATAACTAAACTCACTCACACGGTAAATGTTGTAGTTGTATGTTGTTGTTGCTTATTGTTGTGTTGTAGTTGCTTCATATTTAAATCTGTTGCGCCTTTGCAGGTATTTTAGTCACCGCGTTTGTGTCGCTTTTGAAGCGAAATAAAGCTTATATTTATGATAAAAGATATTATACGAGTGTATATGTAATCTGTTCGTGCCGTTCATTGTCGTTCATTCGTTCGCTAGTTCGTGCTTGCCAGCGTTCGTGCGTGTGGTCATTCGTTCATTCGTGCGTTCGTGCGAGCATCGTGTTCATTCAGTGCCGTCGCGTGCATATAGTGCGTTGCGTTGCCATCGTTCGTCCGTGCCGATCGTGCCATCGTTCGTGCGTCGCCGTAGCGTGCCATCGTTCGTCCGTGCGTGCGTGCCATCGTTCGTGTGTGCGTGCGTGCCATCGTTCGTGTGTGCGTGCGTGCCATCGTTCGTCCCGGGCGCTCGCGTGCCCATCGTTCGTCCAGTGTTGCGTGGCGTAGCCATCGTTCGGCCACGTGCGTGCGTCCATCGTTCGTCCGCTGCGTGCGTAGCCATCGTCCCCGCACTTCGTCGTGCGGCGTCGGTCATGCGTTCGTCCGTGCGGTGCGTAGCCATCGCTTCGGATGTGTCGTGACCGTGCCATCGTTCGTGTTGAGAGCGTGCGTCATGCGTGGTGTTGTGCGTGTGTGCGTGTGCGACTGGGCGTGCTGTGCGTGTGTGCGTGCGTGCGTGCGTGCGTGCGTCAGCACGTCTGTGGTTGATACTTTGTTGCCGTAAAATTGACGTCAGGATCATCAGTCAAGCTTATTTATAACAGACGTCTAATTAAGTCTAATTAAGTCTAATTAAGAGGAGAATCGCCCTACAAAGACGCGGCGAAGAATGAGCCAAGCGTCGAACACGGGCCACCTCAATAGTTAGTCTTATACGCAGGAGTCTTTACTTGGTAGACTACAACGTCGGCCGTGCGGTACAGAGATTCGTTGGGATCGAGCGGCGTTTACAGGGTACGGTTGTCGTCTGCGATATACTCATTGATCCACTTCATCCAGTTCCATCATTATTCCATTATTCCATTATCGCACAAATCGATGCACTTGTATCTTGTGTGTTCAGTAGGTGGCCGTCGTCACCCGGTTACCTAACCGACAGGCACCGTCGGGTAAATAACCGAACAGTATATTAATCAATTCCTCGCACTTCAAATAATGCGTCAGATTGTTTAGATGTGTGGATACGCTGTAATCCCGATAAGGCTAAAGCACCAACGTCAGTCAATATACGCGTACTCTGCCTACAGCTGAGACATCCTGAGGCTATATTCACTCTATGAATGATCGTTCTTTTTATAAGTGTAAATGTGCAGCAGCGTGCGAGTTTTTCGATGTACCTCTGTGTGTTGCCAGAGGAGCATATGAACAGCATTTACAGGATTAATGTTATCGAACATAATCAGGCGAAAGAGATCGAGAAACACTTAAAGACTTTGGGCTAGTAAATACATTTCGTGTTTATTTAGCATTATGTTTTTTTTATTGAGACGCTCCAAGTACGTGTGATCGTATAGACGGGTAGGTACAATCGACTGCCGACGTCCGTGTTTGCGTGTTGGTCCCGTGCCAGGGTGATGTATGACACGGACCGCATTTCACACACGTGCACGCGCGCACGTACGGACGCATTCACACACGTGCACGCGCGCACCGTACGGACGCATTCACACACGTGCACGCGCGCACGTACGGACGCATTCACACACGTGCACGCGTGCATGTACGGACGCATTCACGCACGTGCACGCGCGCACGTACGCACGCATTCACACACGTGCACGCGCGCACGTACGGACGCATTCACACACGTGCACGCGCGCACGTACGGACGCATTCACACACGTGCACGCGCGCACGTACGGATGCATTCACACACATGCACTTACGCACTTACGCACGCATTCACGCACATGCACGCGCGCACGTACGGACGCATTCACACACGTGCACGCGCGCACGTACGCACACATTCACACACGTGCNATATATATCTACATAGACTATATACGTGACCTACATCACTATATATATATATCTACATAGACTATATACGTGACCTACATCACTATATATATCTACATAGACTATATACGTGACCTACATCATTATATATATATCTACATAGACTATATACGTGATACCTACATCACTATATATATATCTACATAGACTATATACGTGACCTACCTCACTATATATATCTACATAGACTATATACGTGACCTACAA
>NW_014582863.1:0-326 GCF_000485595.1 Priapulus caudatus
CACACACACACACACACACACACACACACACACACACACACACACACACACACATACACACGCACACCATGAAGGATGCCTACCGTCTTGAACACCTCCTCCACCTGCTGGATGATGTGAATCCGCGTCCAATTGAACATCTTGAAGAAGGCGACTCGTGTCGGGTTGTGCAGCGTCTGTGACGGGTGCGTGCGGAAGAAGGTGGGAAAGCGAGCCGTGTTCGACAGCGCCGGAGAACTGGACCCATACGACAGCTGAAACAACATATAAATAAATAAATAAATAAATAAATAAATAAATAAATAAATTTATATATATATGTAGGG
>NW_014582863.1:1575-3044 GCF_000485595.1 Priapulus caudatus
TCTCTTTCTCTTTCTCTCTCTCTCTCTCTCTCTCTCTCTCTTTCTCTCTCTTTCTCTTTCTCTCTCTCTCTCTCTATATATATATCCTTTATTTCTAGCAGTCGGATGATCGATGACCACTCTCTCTGTTTGTTACGATTATACAGCGACGAAATTCGCACTTGGAATTCGTTGAAACGCAGAGAGAGAGAGAGAGAGAGAGAGAGCGACGGCTTGCAGAAATAACGCGATCAATGATAACAATAATGCAATTTCAAGCAGAAATGGAGCGTTCAGCCACTAGAGAGAAGACGAAAGAACGGTATCGACAACCACTCCCCACCCTCGTATAGCGGACAAAAATCCCTATTACGGCATGCAAACGCCCACTCGTGTATGCAGAAACTTCTTTCTATGCAGTCGAAAGCTTCTTTTTGAATCTCAAGATTACGCACGCGTCTTCGCGTCTGAGCGCATTAAAGAAGCCCTTATTATTATATTATTGTAATAAAATGGACGCCATCGCTCGTTAGTTAATAAGCGACAGTGAACAAGTATTTAGATAACAAGTAACAAATATTAGTACGTTAACAATAGCATAAGAGCACAGCTTCTTTTCCCTTTTCTCCGTTTATTTTTCCCAAGGTTGCTGCCAACTCTCCGTGCGTGAGCGGAGGACACGGCGGCGGTAAGATAGAAGGAAGCCCTTTCATAAGGCGCTTACGTCAAAAATAAACACTTTCTTCTACTTTGCATGGTTCTCACAGCTCCCTGGTTCTTGCAAAAAAAACATCTTGCTAAAAGTATACAGTTAAAACCATGCACGGTTATCTCTCCCTTATACCTCCCGCTAAATGTTCAACATGCAGGAGAACTCTTTTTCCCATATCCCTCTCTACCTCTCTCTTCCTTCTCCTTCCTCCTCCTATCCCCTCCCTCCTTCCCAGCTTGCCTCCCCAACCCCTATAACATAGAGGCACACTCACCACTATGAGGTTCCACGTCTTGGCGGCCTCGGCCACGGTGGTGGACACGGGGCTGCAGCCTGTATCCCTCCTCCCCTCTTCCTCCCTCCCTCCCTCCCGCCTTTCCTCCCTTCCTTCCTTCCGACTATCCATCTCCCCCTCCCCTGCTATAACGTAGAGGCACACTCACCACTATGAGGTTCCACATCTTGGCGGCCTCGGCCACGGTCGTGGACACGGGACTGCAGCCTGTGAGCAACATCACCTTGGGATCGCCCGTGTAGAGCAGATCGTACATGATGGTCGTGCCTAGTCCTGGCTCACACTGTAACGAACACAGAGACAGAGAGAGAGAGATATAGCTGTGATGCCATTAACATGACCTTGGATAGCATTGATTTGGCTCACACTGTAACACACACACAGAGAGAAAGCAGTGATATCATTAATATGATGTTGTCTTACATAAACCCGACTCACACCGTAACACACACAAACACACACACACACACACACACACACACA
>NW_014582863.1:3997-5100 GCF_000485595.1 Priapulus caudatus
CTCTCTCTCTCTCTCTCTCTCTCTCTCTCTCTCTCTCTTACTCTCTCCCTTTCCCCTTTCTCACTCGTAATATAAGACATTACAAACAAGTGCCTAACGAATATCACGAGAAAAAGTCGACACACGCGTCTAACAAAAGACATGCACGTCGTGAATGCAAACATTCAGCGTACAGCTTAACGTACCCCCCCCCCACTCCCACCGTCATTATAATTACCAGGCACGAGCAGAGGAGATGCTGTAAACGCATGCAAATCCCCGCGAATGTGTATCAGCATTAGCGACGACAGACTCCTCACTGTCGTGGCAGTATCAGTCACGGCCGGCATGTACATGCGTGTTCGCGATGGCGCTTACGTGACTGTATATTCGATTAAGAGGGGATCGCACGCGTATCATCACCACACATGAGTTACAGTTCGTGCTTATAAGCAGGAGATTAATTAAAGGGAGATAGGCGAGCAAGTAAATTCTTCTCTCGAGAGAATAATCATTTACATACGTGCGTGGGATCTATGTGTCCCTACAGACATGGCTTCAATTTCTTTCTCTTTTTTCGCTTTTGTTCTTGATTTCTCCATTGTACGGGCGCTCATGTGTGTGCGCGCGCGCGTGTGTGTGTGTGCGTGCGTGCGTGCGTGCGTGCTTGGGCGTGTGTGTATGCGTGTGCGTGTGTATTTGTTACAGGATGCATACGTTTCTACGTTCAGTACTTACTGCTGTATACCGCTGCGCTACTGCACAAAAGAACATTGACTGACCGACCGGCTAGAAAAGAAATTCGCGTGACATGAAAAATTAACGAGAGAGAATCCATATGAGGTTATTATGATCAGTGAGCCCGCGGGAGAGTGAACGGAGGCACGATGAGAGATATTACTTATCACCCGCACCTCCCCTCCCTCGACCTACCTACTATCACGTGCTGCAACCCCAATATATATATATATAGATACGCACACACGCACTTATACACACACACACACACACACACACACACACACACACACACACACACACACACACACACACACACACACACACACACACACACACACACACACACACACACACACACACACGACACACACACACACACACAC
>NW_014582864.1:0-4083 GCF_000485595.1 Priapulus caudatus
GCAGCAGCAGCAGCAGCAGCAGCAGCCCACTTATCCGCGCAGCCGTACATAACAGGCTCGATAGCGGCTCGGAGTCGAGCGACCGCGGCGCCCCTGCCGGGCCTCCCTGCCCGATGTCGTGGGTGTTTGCTGAGCGGTGCGCAGCCCTGGTGACTTCCTTATTGTTCATTCATACGCCCGCCTGCATTCGTTCGCGATCGCGTACGAGCACCGTCCACCGTCTGCCTTCGTTAAGCGGCGATAACAGCCGATAGGAGCTAATACGGGATCATTAGGGCAGCAGTAGCACCAGCAACAACAACAGCAACAGATCGACGCCGATATCGCCAGCGCCACGGATTTTCTCGTGCCCTAACATCGGCGCGTCCGTTGCTATATATAAACGGGCCGCGCGCGCGCGTGTGTGTAGTTTTCTGCTGGGTGCAGCGAACCCCCGCCGTCTGTAAAGCGTGAATTGGCAGCAACGAGCCAGCCGCCCTCGTCCGTGCGATCGTGAAGTAACTTCGCAGGCGGGATAGAGAAAGAAGCCAACCATCCGCCTACTCTGTCTGCGATCATAGCCGGGTAACAGTGCCGCACAGCACAGCTGCTGTTGCTTCGTCTTCTTCTCCATCCTCCGTGCTGCTGCCACCGCCGCCGCCTACGGGCGTGGGAGGAATGTTAACTCAGTAATTATCGATCGGGCGCGGAGAGAACAAACTTGTGAATGAAGTGCTGACGTCAATGAAGCTGCAGCAGCGCGGCAGGGATCCGCAGGCACCGCCTCTGCAGCAGCAGCAGCAGCAGCAGCAGCAGGAAGAGGAGCACTCACTGACAGACTACTGCAGCGACAGCAGCAGCAGCAGCAGCAGGAAGAGGAGCACTCACTGACAGACTACTGCAGCTGAAGCAGCAGCAGCCAGCCAGCAACCGTAGCCGGAGTTTACGGCCGTTAGGCAGCCTCCGCATCCATTGTTACAGATTCAGTTGTTTATTCGCAGTTCATCCGTGTCGTCATCGGAGAGGTGGAAACTGCTCGGCCAGTCGTGTTCCCGGAGAGAGCAGATACAGATGCTGACACAAATACGCGCACGCGAGCAAATAAAAAGGGTAGAGAGCGAGAGCGAGTGTGGTCTGTGCGCTTGAGAGAGAGAGAGACCAGCCAGGCAGCTCTGTACCCAGTTAGAGTTCGCTGACTTCCTTCCTCAACTATAGCGTGGTCGGGCAAGCGTCAGCCAAAGTACATATAACAGAGTACACGCGCAATGTGGGAAGTCGGCGGTCATCATCTGATAGTGGAGATAGTCTATGCATAAGAATGCGTGGCCGCCACTGTGTCGACCGAACTAACTTGCTTAGCTGTGGAGGGACCGACTCGGCGCGGGTATTTATACACACCGACACAGACAGACAGGACATACACACGCACCACACACGTTATACATACACACTGCGCGTGCGACGCTTGTTATAGCTCCCATCGTGCGCTGTCTCGCACCGGGCATTTCAAGGTCTAGGCCTGCTCGCCGCGTCCTGGGATGCTCCCGGAATGTTTACCCGCCTCGAGGTCGCAGGCGTACTGCCTGCGTATATACATCACACGCAGCAAGAGAGAGGAGAGCAGAGAGAGACCGAGAGCGAGGGTAGGCACGCAGCGGGAGTCCTCGAGTACTTCTCCGTCAATTCGTCTTTTGTTTTCGAGCGGCGGTTGCCCGGACGGTCTGCGTGGCGGCCCGTCGGGAAAAGCAGACGCCTGCCAGTACTGACGGAAACGTCGGCCCGCGCGCCGGGCGCTGCGAGTGCTTGTCCCGCCTCCCGTCGCGTGTCGTAGGCTCGCGTGCCTCGCGGGAGTTGTGGATTGCGGTCGTATGTTAGTGTTCGGCAGCCGTCGAAACTGCTGAATGAACATAAAACGGCTGCACATAGCGCCGATTGGCAAACGTTCTAAAGAGAGAGAGAGAGGGAGGACGACGAGCGCCCGGCGCCCCTCTGAGGGAGAGAGAAAAGACAGCCGTGTTTATTCAAAATGCCCCATTCATAATGCGAGGGCACGTCACCCATACTACCTGCCGGAATAAGAGTTCTCAGAATGCCGCGTACCCTACGCTTATACAGGTAAGCGATTCTCGCACGTCCGTTACTGCAACGCGCTAGTTCCCGGACAGAGTGCGGGTCTTCTGTTCACGCGTCCATATATTAAAATATATATATGCTATATATTATACTATATATATATATATATATATACTATATATATATCAAGATATATTATCTATTATATGGGATATATATATAATATATCAAGCATATATACTATATATACAAGAGCGGATATTACTAGAGTGTACAAACGGAAAAAACGCGGAAAATAGTGCCTGGAGTTCACGCACTACATTATTTCTACTTTGCCTGCGCAGTCTAGAATATTTGATATGGTATTGCAATACAGCAGAAGTCTCTTTGCTCTCTAAAACAAGACCAACCGCTGTTCAATACGATACTCCATAGCGGAGATATCTGGCTCCTAACCTCCCCTCCCACATGCCAAACCCACCTCGAAGTCACTTCTGCCAGCCATCCTACACTGCGCGCGTAATAAGCATTTTGGCTATCGGTTTCCTGTCACCACTTGGAGCGTGATAATTTGATGTATATGCCCAAAATTTTCGGTACTGTTACTACACTTAGTAACTGACGCTGCGTTGTAAAAACTTGATGGAGCCGCGGCTCCATCATGACGGGCGTTAGCCGTGCTAGGAAAGATAATGGAAAATAAGGGCAATCTAAAGGCGCATGGCGCCCCCGAATGTCACCTATGAGAACCGAAGCACCGGCATTATAAAATTATCGCGGAAAAAGCCGACGTTTTCACGAAGCAACGCTTAGCGCGGGCTATAGGATGGGCGGCAGAAGTGGTATTCGAGGTGGCGTTTGGGCATAGGATGTGGAGCGGAGAGTTTAGGAGCCGAATATTCTCCGCCTAGGAGTGTGATTCGTACATTGACCAAGCCGGTGGTCTTAGTTTTAGAGAGCAAAGGAATTTCTGCTAAATGCATGAACTACCATTGAGAATGTATTCTAGACTCGCAGGCAAAGTAGGGTAATTGTAAGTCGTGACATAGCCACTATTTTCCCCCTGTTTTTCCGTTATGTTACCACTCTAGGTATTATCCGCTCTTGTAGACTATGATATCACATCAAGAGAGTATTATGAAGAATTATTCCTTCTTTATACGCTCTTTATCACATGTACATATCACGAACACGTAGTTTACGTGCTCCTTAGCTCTAGAACTATAGCCCTTCGCGCCTAGGGTTATAGTTTTAGAGCTACATGCTTCTGTGCACACAGGCACTTGAAGCGTTTCAACTGTAAACACACGCCGCCGCCATCACAGGCACTTGAAGCGTTTCAACTATATATTCACTATATATGCGTCTATATGCGTTTCACTATATATTTATGTGTCAGTGTGCGCGCAATGGCGGCGGCGTGTGTTTACAGTTGAAACGCTTCAAGTGCCTGTGTCTGTGCACATACGTTCGAAGAAGGTGCGCGCGTGTGGAGCCCGAATCCGGCTGCCAGACTGATAACGTAAAATACGCACAATGTTATTTACTAGTATTAAGTCGATGCTCGAACATCTTGCCAATGCATTCTATTTCTTTGGAGCTGATCCCACGCGTATATTCAACAGAGTGGCTATATGCCCGGCAGCCGGCATATATCTGACGGCTGCCGGGCACGGTCTTCGATTTCCTCAATGCCCGGCAGTTTTTAATTTTCAGCGTTATCTCAAGTAAACAAGGGTTAGGGTTAGGAACTGCCGGGGATTTAGGAAATCGAAGGCCGTGCCCGGCTGCCGGGCATATAGCCACAGCGTATATTCAACAGTAAAAGCGGTCGGGATTTCAGCGTAGAGAAGACGAGGAGAAGGTGGTGGGGGGGGTGCTCTCGGTCACGTCGGCGTCGCCGTCACGTCATCAGCGTCACCGTCACGTCGTCGGCTGGCGTCTTTTTACGCGCTCGGTCTCTTGTGTCGCTGCGCACGTCTGAGCGCTGTGTGTGTGTGTGTGTGTGTGTGTGTGTGTGTGTGTGTGTGT
>NW_014582864.1:5367-7033 GCF_000485595.1 Priapulus caudatus
ATATATAATATCAAGAGCTAATAAATACCTGGTGTTTATTAGCTCTTGATAATTTATATAAATATAATTATATGGCCATAATATGTAGCGTTAAGATATTGGAAGGGAAGGCGAGGCGAGAAAAGAGAGACGTGGTGGGGGAGAGAAAGAGAGGCAGACAGACGGACAGACATGCATGCATGTTGACAGTCAGGCCGGCAGACAAGCAGACAGACAAAGACAGGGTCAAAGAAGGGTAAGGGGTAAGCGGAAAGAAGGTTGTGTGGGTTCATCTATCGTGTATGCGTCGAAAATTGTAGACGCATGATTCATAATAATATAGGACATTTCGTGTGAAAAATTGAGCGCGTCTATTATAAACGGCTAATAATTCGCTAATTCGCGCAATTCAGGTGAGAGCGGACCAGCGAGACACTTTACCCTACCCCGGCTACTGCGTGTATCGCGTGTACTGTAGCATCCGTTAAGCGTTCGCGTGAAATCATGAGTTGTAAGATGATTTACACGCTAGAGAACGCTGGACTAATCAACATGAAAGAGCATCGGTTAAGCGTGAGTTCTAAGATGATTACACGCTAGAGAACGCTGGACTAATCAACATGAAATAGCATCGGTTAAGCGTGAGTTATAAGATGATTTACACGCCAGAGAACGCTGGACTAATCAACATGAATTATGTGGTCCCGCACGTTTCCAACGGGTCCTTAAAAAATCTTAATGAGCCACCCAAGCGTTGCGCGAGCGCCTAACACAGATACGTTATATTATAGGTGAGAAAGCCATTACAGTGTATGCGTTTAAATGTGTCTAATTGTGCGTGTGTTTTGGTAAACGTGGTTTTCATGTGTAAACCCGCGTGTTTATTGTATTTACGTGTGTAACTATGTGCCGTTGTGGTTTTGGTTAGCGTTTTTCGAATCGGCGTTATTTAGGCATTTATGTGCTTTAATGTGATGCATTGTGTGCGTAATTTTTTCTGGAGGGGAAACGTTTTTCTTCCTAGACAATGCATGAGTTGAGCGCGTGAAGGAGTCCAGCTGCTGTACGAGTGCGTATCGGATACTGGTGGTGAGACGGCCCTTTCCTCTCTGCTCGGCTGAGACCCGTGGCACAATTCGCAGAACTCCTTGAGTCACGTCTAAAATATCGGGGGCAGCGGTGCTGGGGGAAGTAAGTGCGTGGGTGCGGCGAGCCTGGTGGCTGCGTTGCGTGGCAGCAGATGTGGAAAAGTGCGTCGTGAGGCCTTACACACACACGCACGCACACGCACGCACTCGCACGCACGCACGCACTCACTCACTCCACCCCACCCACCCGCTTCCCCCCCCCGATGGTTTTGGCGGGAAAAGGGTGCGTCTTGTTCACGTCTGCGTGTGTGCGCAGGTGTGGCGCAATTTGGTGCATCGTGCGCTACATCGTCTGTCTGCGCGCCTGTTTACATCACACGACCGCGATCGTGAGCGGTGCGGGGGGGGGGTTGAACACGTGAACGTACTGAGCATACGTCGTTTCGTAAGCGCGTCCGTGTTTCGCAATACGGCGCAGATCGGCAAGAATGTTCCAGCGATGTCGATCGCGCGTGTGTGTGTGTGTGTGTGTGTGTGTGTGTGTGTGTGTGTGTGTGTGTGTGTGTGTGTGTGTGTGTGTGTGTGTGTGTGTGTAGTGT
>NW_014582865.1:0-936 GCF_000485595.1 Priapulus caudatus
ACACACACACTACACACACACACACACACACACACACACACACACACACACACATACACATCAACCTTGCCACAATTGTTATTACTAATGATGAGCTGATGACACTTTTACGGTTTCGAACAAAATAATCCGGACACATTTTTGTTCAAATATTTATTCAACTAATGTAATATAAAGGCAAAGTACGTTTATTAAACGTGTTTTGGGGCAGCTTTCTCATTTGCTGACTCACTCCACTCTTCAGAATGTTACGAGTGGGTGAATATTTATGATAATATCAGGTAATACTCGGCGAGTACTCGCTTCTATTCATCTACAATTTCAATAAAATGTGCTCAAATATCAAAATACGATCTCCTTTGACAAATACTGAACACGCGCTAACATGCATTTTACGCTATGCTACACTAGTACAGTATAGAGAAAAATAGAAGGACCGGACGACTAAATAAATATTAAAGCAAAGCCTTGGAAAATACGCTTCTCATATGAAATTCTCTCGGGCGCACGAGCTCTGTATATTCTACTACTACATAAGCAATATATATATATATATATTCATACATATATATTGCTACTATTTATTTATAATTTCGAATAAAACATATTTCATGGGACATATTCGTGGCAAGGAGGGGAGAACACAGACTCACCTTATGCTACAATAAAGAGAAAATCGGGAAGGAGATGCCTTATTTAATAAAGGGAATCGTTGAAATAGGAGAGTCGGGGAGGGGGGGAGGGGCTGGGAGGCATAATTCCGTCACCAAATAGAGTAATGACATGAGTACATACTTATTACGTTCGCTGATATATATATGTGTGTGTGTGTGTGTGTGTGTGTGCGTGCGTGCGTGCGTGCGTGCGTGCGTGCGTGCGTGCGTGCGTGCGTATGTGTGACAGTGTGTGTGTGTGTGTGTGTGTGTGTCGTAGTGT
>NW_014582865.1:4894-5488 GCF_000485595.1 Priapulus caudatus
CTCTCTCTCTCTCTCTCTCTCTCTCTCTCTCTCTCTCTCTCTCTCTCTCTCTCTCTCTCTCTCTCTCTCTCTCTCTCTCTCTCTCTCTCTCTCTCTCTCTCTCTCTCTCTCTCTCTCTCTCTCTCTCTTGCTTTCTCGTTCTCTCGTTTTCTCTCTCATTCTCTCGGGACGTTTGCAATAGAGGGAACGCATATGCTCCTACCATTGCTACAGGGGCAGCAAACGCAGGGGGGCAAGGTGGCAATTAATTAATTAATGAAAATTTTCACTTAATTAATTAATTATTAATAAATAAAAATTTTCACAGTGAGAGAATTCAGCTGCCTGTCTGTGCTCTCCGAGTGCTCTAGTTCTATGTTTGTTTCCGATCCTACGGAATCGACTGCAACCCCCACCTGTAACAGTGCGCATGCGTGATTAGTATTAAAAGTTGGTCATTTAGAAATCACCCACGCGCACATAGTATATTCATGAATGAACATGGTTACACGCTAGTCAGCCAGCTAGCCACTCAAGGTCGAGCGAGTCGTGTGTGCGCCTTAGACCACGTATGTTAAATCTAGATGCAGTGGACAGCGTATACTACGAGCTGCG
>NW_014582865.1:6327-7032 GCF_000485595.1 Priapulus caudatus
CCCCTCCCTCCCTCCTCCTCTCTCTCTCTCTCTCTCTCTCTCTCTCTCTCTCTCTCTCTCTCTATCTGCCTCTCTCATAGGAAGAGTAACCACGCCCACTCCACGTGTCACTAGATATCCCGCCAACGTATCACCACGGAGACATGTTAGCGACGACACATGCGCGTCGGCCCACACAAACATGCACGCACGCACGCACGCACGCACGCACGCACGCACGCACGCACGCACGCACGCACGCACGCACGCACGCAGAGCAGGGTCAGGGTTGCGAAATTTAAACGAGAAATCATTCGTCGCGCTTCGGACATACGAATTGTCGAATTGAAATCGGAATTGCGAACCGTATTGGGTCGCGACCCTGCATCAACGAATCGTACTCGAATATATATGTGCAATTAGCCGCTATGTGGCGTGCCCCGAATCTGGAGTGCGCGTAAGGCCAATGACGAGCAAATGCAATATGATGGTATAGTGAATAATAAATTGAATTGAATTTTTGTCTATCAGTTAGTTTTTCAAGACATCTCTTAGTTTTTGATTGCGGTGAATAGGTGGGCTCTAGATGGGGTTTACTTTACCCAGCATGACGAACATACGACATGACCTTGAACGACATGAAGGTCACGCGGCATGACCTTACCCACCATGAAGGTCAGACAGCATGACCTTGAACGACATGAAGGTCACGCGGCATGACCTTAC
>NW_014582866.1:0-774 GCF_000485595.1 Priapulus caudatus
CCCCAGGGTACGTTCCGGCAGTACCCTGGGGGACATACACCCTATGAGCGTAAGTATGTGGTAGCGAGTGGCTAGGCAGGCAGGTAGTAGTAGTAAGTAGTAAGTTCATTATGTATATTCGCAGTTATGTTATAAATCATCGATAAAAGTAATGAAGTCTATGTTTATTGTACCACGTACTGTGTAATCGCTCGGTGAATCCCGATATCTCATATCAGTCGATAGCTTACAAGCTTAGGGATTGATATCAGTTAAGATTTCTAATATATACAGCCACTTGTTTACTCTTGTACTCATGGTCCCTCTGTTATACATCAGATTGGACCCCATCCATAACTCACGTTCATTCTACTTATAAATCACGATCCACACCCCACACACACACACGCACGCACTCGCTAACAAGTTGTGTCCCTCCAACCAGGCGTGATCATGCCTCATTCACGATATCTCGGGCGCGCGCGTTCTCTCTCTCTCTCTATCTCTCTCTCCCTATATATATATATATCAAGAGTATACATAATCGCCGGATATTGTGATATCAGAACTTTTCTATATATATACATAGAAAATATTTCCATATATCTATATATAGCCATCTCTATCTCTATATGACTATATATCACTCGCTGTTTAATCTGGCTGCGTTTTTATCTTTTATATCAGTCTGACACACCGACACACCGACACACACACACACACACACACACACACACACACACACACACGCACACACTGACACACACCGACATACACACACACGCACACACACCG
>NW_014582867.1:0-7030 GCF_000485595.1 Priapulus caudatus
ATGGATGGATGGATGGATGGACGGATGGATTGACGGATGGATGAATAGATGAATAGGTAAATATACGCTCATGCAACACTCCCTCACTCATGGCAACAGCCAGGCAGCCGTACCACGGCATACTCCACACGTATCGCTGTATCATGTTATCATGGGCTGTATCATGTTATCATGGGCTGTATCCTCTTATCATGGGCTGTATCATGTTATCATGGGCTGCATCATGTTATCATGGGCTGTATCGTGTTATCATCGTGTTAGCATCTAGCGTGGCTGCAGAGTGAACAGCGGATTGCCATGAATTCACATCATCGTAATAATTGACGGATGACAAAGGACGGGAGAGAGCGTGCGAGGGCTTCAGTATGGGGCGTCAGTGTGGGGGGCTTCTGTGTGGGGCTTCAGTGTAGGGCTTCAGTGTGGGGCTTCAGTGTAGGGCTTCAGTGTGGGGTTTCAGTGTAGGGCTTCAGTGTGGGGTTTCAGTGTGGGGCTTCTGTGTGGGGTTTCAGTGTAGGGCTTCAGTGTGGGGTTTCAGTGTGGGGCTTCAGTGTGGAGCTTCAGTGTGGGGCTTCAGTGTGTGGCTTCCAGTGTGAGGCTTCAGTGTGGGCGCTTCCAGTGTATGGCTCTCAGTGTGGGGCTTCCAGGGTGGGGCTTCAGTGTGAGGCTTAAGTGTGGGGCTTCAGTGGTGGGGCTTCAGTGTGAGGGGGGCTTATCAGTGTGGGGCTTCAGTGTGGGGCTCAGTGTGTGGCTTAGTTGTGAGACTTTCAGTGTGGGGGCTTTTCAGTTAGGATTTCCGTGTGGGGCTGTCAGTGTGGGGCTTCAGTGATTGGCGGCGTCAGTCGTGGGCGCTTCAGTGTTGGGTCTTCAGTGTGGGCTGTCAGTGCTCGTGGCTCAGTTGTTGGCTTCAGTAATGGGGCTTCAGTGTGGGGCTTACATTGTGGCGGGCGCCTTCAGTGTGGGGGCTTCAGTGTGGGGCTTCAGTGTAGGGCTTCAGTGTGGGTCTTCAGTGGGGGTTTCAGTGTGGGGCTTCAGTGCAGGCTTCAGTATGGGGTTTCAGTGTGGGGGCTTCAAGTGTGAGGGGTTCAGTGTAGGGCTTCAGTGTGGGCTTCAGTGGCGGGGCAGTTGAAGCCGTGAGCTTCACACCGAGTTCGCTGCTTCGCTGGCGCAGCTTCGTAAAATCGACGGAAAGCGACGTAGCAATTAGCATTCCGCACGCTGAATACGACGCAAACGTGCTTTGACCGATTTTTTTTAGAGTCGCTGCTAACGGTTGGTACCTCATCTGCTGCTGCTGCTGACTGCTGCTTGTTCCGTTGATACGCAGGCGTTCTGTGCGCGAATCGCCACCGGCCTTGTGGCTTCGCCAACGCGTCGTGCTTAGTGGCGTGAAGAGATCACATTTGCTTCTGTCATTAACTTAAATAACATGACGATCTGGCGTCTGCTGGTGTGTGGTAAGTAGGTCGGAGCTGGTCGGTGGTGGTGGTGGTGGGTGCCTCCCTGCTAGGCGCGCTGCCGCGGTGGTGGTGCTGTGCCGCTGCTCTGCGGGCGGGAGCCGTGTGTTGCTGCTGCCCGGTGTTGCGTGGCTGCGCTGCTGCTGGGTGTGGATAGGGGTGCTGCTGCTGCTACTGGTGGTGGTGGTGGTGCTTGCGCTGCGCTGGTGTGGTACTGAGCTGCTGCGCTGTGGTGTGTGGTGGTCGCCGCTTTGGCTGGTATGTGGTACTGCTGGCTGCTGGTTGGTGTGGTGGTGGGGGTGGAGTTGCGTGGTGGATGGTGGTAGGTGGTGCATTAGCTGCTGCTGGTGGTGGATGTCGCTGCTACTGCTGCTGCTGACTAACTGCTGCTAAGCTGCTACTGAATTGGCTTCGGCTGCTGCTGCCCTAAGCTGGCTCCGCGGTGTGGTACTGGACCACCACTACACACTACAGTCATAAATCAACCACGGACAGGGTGCAGCACAGGTTAACAAGGCGGTTAAGCCTCATATTCAACCAACACAATTTTACTTTCAATATGGCAATGCATTCGCACAGCATCGCACACATCATGGCTTCGTAGGCCTACACCATCGCTCACTATAGCTCACCATCAATAAAAAAAAAAAAAAAAAAACTGCGTTGAAGTCTCAAATGCCTCCGTATAAATCTTCGTATAAAGATTAATATCAACGTGGCAGTCTCATGCTAGCCGGCATGCACCGAATCGAGAGTGCGTGCATGTGATTAAATACTGATTGTTTAATATTAGGACGAGCAAGCGAGCGAGCGAGCGCGCAGGCGACGGTTCCATTTCCGCGGGAGTATATGTTGTTGCTGCGCAGGACGCGGGGACGCGGGCGTGAGTCGCTAGCGCCATCTGTAACAATCAGCGTAAATTAAAATTCATCGAGAGATGAGACAGCTGCGAGTGCACTCAAATAAAATCATCATCATCGTGATGCATATATATATATATATATATTTATTTATTTATTTGGGGCTCTACGGGGATGATGGTGAGCGCGTTCCCACTGCGCTCCTTCCGCCCCGCCTCCCCCTCCGCGGAGGGAGGAGGAGGGCGCGAGAGGGTAGGAGGAGGAAGGAGGCAGGGAGAGAGGTGAGGGAGGAAGGGAGGGAGGGGGGGAGAGCGAGGGTAGGGAGGGAGGGAGCGGGAGGCGAGGAGGGAGGGGGGAGGCAGGAAGGGGAGGGAGGGAGAGAAGAGGGAGGGGAGAGGCGAGGGAAGGAGGAGACAGGCGAGGTGAGGGAGGGAGGGAGAGAGGGAGGGAAGGGCACGGGTAGGGGACGGTGCATCACGACACTCATGAGACCGTAAAGCAAGTGCCGGAGGGAATTGTGATTGCCAATAGCGTGCGTGCGTGCGTGCGCATGCGTGCGCGTGCGTATACGTGTGTGCATACACGTGCAGCACGTTTGCGCGCGCGAGCGCGCGTGTGTATGTGTGCGTGCGCGTGTGTGCGCGCGTGCTTATATGTGCGTGCGGGCATGTGTAAATCTCATGGGAGTGCAACTATCCCCTACTCGCGTTGTTCTCCTGCTAGGTACGTAAACGTGCTAGCAGGTAGGAGATGAGCCAAGCACAGTCCGCGTGTCATAACATTGCCCACGCAGCCATATATATATATATATATATATATATCGTATATATATATGTATATACGCTATATATATACATACATATATATGTATATACGCTATATATATATATACATACATNCGTTCGTCGTCGCGTCCGTCTCTCTCTCTCTCTCTCCTCCTCTCTCTCTCTCTCTCTCTCTCTTGTGTGCGCGCTCGCTCTCTCTCTCTCTCCCTCTGAATCTCTCTATCGTTATCACGTTACATGCGCGTGATCATCTAAACCGCTTTTTGCCGCATGACAGCTATCAATCTACCGCCGCGTCAAACGCAAGGCAACACAGTCCATGAAAAAACCCTGTCAGAGCCCACCCCTATAGAACGAACACCCATATAGAGCGGACACTTCTATAGAACGGGCACCTCTATAGAACAGGAACCTCTATAGAACGGACACCTCTATAGAACGGAAAACTCTATAGAACGGAAACCTCTATAGAACGGAAAACTCTATAGAACGGAAACCTCTATAGAACGGACACCTCTATAGACCGGACACCTCTATAGACCGGACAAATCTATAGAACGGACAACTCTATAGAACGGACACATCTACAGAACGGACACCTGTCTACAAAGGCCACATTTCGCGTTCCCCGGAGTGGATCGCATATACAGTGATACAACCTGCGTGTGAAAAGGAAACCGTTCCGTAAAAGAGAAGGCCGTTTGGCGCATCCAATTTGAGTTGAGAGGAGTTGAGGTTTTTGTTGAAGAGAGCTTTAGCACTGTATATAACGTTCACCGGCGAGTGAAGTGGATAGGCTCGCATAGAATTCACACGCGAACAGTGCCATCAAACGGCGTGACAAGTATTTACCATCGCCGCAATGAAAATGTCGGCGGGGACGGCGTCAGTGAATGCCCCATTATGAGAAAGCTACTGTGTGATGTGTGAGGAGTGAGCGAATGAGAGAAGGGGGAAGGGGGAAGGAGGATGGAGCAAAGAGATTGTGTGGCGGAGGGAGGAGGTGTAAGGGATGAGCAAAATGCTTATGAGAGAGGAAGGTGGTTTTGGAGGTGAGTGATTGTGTGAGTGTGGGAGGGAGGCAGGAGGCCGAGGGAGGGAGGCATGGGAGGGAGGGAAGGAGAGGAGGGAGGGAGGGAGGTTAGGGACGTTTGGGAGGTGGGGAGGCAAGGAGGGAGGGGGGAGGGAGGGAGGGAGGGGAGGGAGGAGGGAGGCGAGGGGAGGGGGGAGGGGGGAGGAGGAGGGAGGAGATGGGAGGTAGGGAGGGAGGTTTGGGAAGGGTAGGGAGGGAGGGGAGGGAGGGGAGTGGAGGAGGGGAGGGAGGTAGGCTTGGGAGTAGGGAGGGAGGGAGGAGGAGGAGCAGGGGAACGGAGGGGTGAGGGAGGGAGAGACGGAGTGGAATGACGCTGAGTGATGTGAGTGAGTGACGTGAGTGACGCGAGCGAGGAATGATAACGGCAGAGGGGAGGAAGCGGAGGAAGCGGATGCGAGGAAGAGGATGGACGGGAGGGAGGGAGCCGAGGAGGGAAGAAGGACGGGAGGGAGCGCGAGGAGGAGAGGTGGGGCAGGGAGCCGAAGCGTAGGGGAGGGAGGAGGAGGAAGGGAGGGACGGAGGGAGGGAGGAGGCGAGGGAGGCGAGGAGGGAGGAAGGGAGGGAGCAAGAGAGGGAGGGAGAGAGGCGAAGAAAGGAGGGAGGGGAGGTGAGGAGGGAGGGACGGAGGGAGGGAGGGAGGGGGGCAGGAGGGAGTGAGGAGGGAGGGAGTTGAATGAGTAAGTGAGCGTGAGAGCGTGAGGAAGGGAGGGAGGGATGGATAGAGGGAGCCGCAAGGAGGAGGGCGGTGGTTCTGAAAAATGGTAATTGTGTAAGGAAGGGAGAAGGTATAGAAGACGAGTGATTGTAAGAAGGCGGTATAAGAGAGAGAGCGTGTGTGATGTGTGTGATGTGTGTGTGTGTGGTGTTGTGTGTGTGTGTGTGTGTGTGTGTGTGTGTGGGTGTGTGTGTTGTTATGTGGGGGTGTGGTGGGGTGTGATGTGTGTTGTGTGTGTGTGTGTATGTGTGAATGTGTGTGTGTAGTGTGTGTCTGTGTGTGTGTGTGTGTGTGTGATGTGGTGTGTGTGTGATTGTGTATGTGTGTTGGTGTGTATATGTAGTGTGGTGCTGTGTGTGAGAGAGAGAGAGAGAGAGAGAGAGAAAGAGAGAGAGAGGAGCTATGGGGGAGGGATTGTATGAGGGAGGAAGGAAGGAAGCATTAAATAACAGTGATTGTGTAAAGGAGGGATGAGGTGTATGAAGTGAAATATTGTATGAGGGAAGAAGAAGGTACACAAGGAGAGTGATTGTGTGATGAAGAAGAACGGAGTGGGAGTGGGGGGGGGGTGAGTGAATACTGGGTGATTGCATGAGGGATAAAATAGTAAAGAGGTTGCCAATGTCCGCTTTCATCTTCTGATGGAAGATTGTGAAGGCTGACAGGCAGTAGGCGCGGAAAAAATACCAACGTGGAGATGTATAGTGAGGTTTGCTCTGTCTGTTCTCTCTTATCTCTCGTTTCTTTCTTTCTTGCGCGCGCGCTCTCTCTCTCTGTCTCTCTCTCTTTGTCTGTCTCCCTCTCTCTGTCTGTCTCCCTCTCTCTCACTCTCTCTCTCTCTTCTTTTCTCTCTCTCTCTCTCTCTCTCTCTCTCTCTCCTCTAATCTCGCTCTCTCTCTCTGCTCTCTGGCTCTGCTCTGTCTCTCGTTCTTCTCACGCACACCTCTCTTTCTATCTCTCTCTCTCTCTAGTCTCTCCCCCAATCTTTCTCTCTCTCTCTCGCTCTCTCTCTCTCTTCTCTCTCTCTCTCTCTCTTTCTCTCTCTACTCTTCTCACACGCGCCACTCGCTCTCTGTCTAGATTTCGTTTCCCCTCTCCCGCGCGTCCTCTTCATTCACACTCGCGCCTCTCCTACACCCTCTCCCCCGCTCTCTCTGTCTCCTCTCTTCATCCCATGCTCAGCATGTAGAGCAATATTAGACAGAGCGGTTGTTACGGGCGGCAGTTCCTAACGTTATTGCTTAATTTGGTTTTTCATATTCGCTGGCTGACATCAATGTGCTACGATCAGATATTTTTCCTTTGCCGGCTAGGGGACCGGCAGATCGTTCTCTGGTTCTGGCTAAATGTTTCCTGCAGAAAATCTCTCTTTCACACACACCATTGCCCACTCTCACTCTCTCTTATACAGCTACACAACACGAGCCACACAGACTACGCGAACGACCACCACGGCGCGTGCGCACACGCCGCAACACCACACGCCACACGCACACGCACAACACACACACACACCACACACGACACAACACGGACACATCACACGCGACGCTGCAACACACACACGCAGCACACGTACCACGACGCACCGCGAACACACACACAGCACACACCGCGGCGCGCGACGCACGCACAACACGCACTGCAACACACACACACGCACACACTACACGCACACCTAACACGCAGCAACACGCACGAACCACACACACGCCAAACAACCGACGCCACACGCACGCCAACCACAGCACGACACACATGCACGCACACACACACACACACACACACACACACACACACACACGCACGCACACACATACATACACACACACGCACACACACACACGCACGCACTGTGTGAAGTCATGAGGACCGCTGCACATGTTTCGGTGAGCGCGTCCGGGAGAGCAGCAATGTAAGGGATTATCATTGTAAGCTGCTTGTTAGACGCGGTCAAAGCAGATATTGACGCGCGCGCGTGCGTGTGCGTGCGTGTCTGTGTGTGCGTGCGTGCGTGCGTCTCAGAGAGCGAATCCGCCTCAGAGATAGAGAGAGAGAGAGCGAACGAGAGAGAGCGAGAGAGAGAGAGAGAGAGAGAGAGAGAGAGAGAGAGAGAGAAGAGA
>NW_014582868.1:0-400 GCF_000485595.1 Priapulus caudatus
TCTCTCTCTCTCTCTCTCTCTCTCTCTCTCTCTCTCTCTCTCTCTCTCTCTCTCTCTCTCTCTCTCTTTCTCTCTTACTCTCACTCGTTCTCTCTCTCTCTCTCTCTCTCTCTCTCTCTCTCTCTCTCTCTCTCACACCTCTCACCTCTCTCTTTCTTTCACGGACATTGTTTCTCTCTCGCCAGCGCGCTCTACTCCTCTCTCTCATTCTGTTCTTTCTCTCCCTGTCTCTCTCTCCCATTCCTTTTCCTTTTCTCCCCCTCTCTCTATATCTCCCTCTCCTCTCCCTTTCTTTCATTCTCTCTCCCTCTCACACAGTCTTTCTATCTTTCTTTCTTTCTCTCTCTCTCTCTCTCTCTCTCTCTCTCTCTCTCTCTCTCTCTCTCTCTCTCTCTCTCTC
>NW_014582868.1:6498-7027 GCF_000485595.1 Priapulus caudatus
AGCAGTAGTAGTAGCAGTAGCAGTAGCTGCAGCAGCAGCAGCAGCAGCAACAGCAGCAAGAGCAACAGCAGCAGCAGCAGCAGGAGCAACAGCAGCAAGAGCAACAGCAGCAGCAGCAGCAGCAGCAGTAGCAGCAGCAAGAGCAACAGCAGCAGCAGCAAGCAGCGCAGCAGCAGCAGCAGCAGGACACAGTACAGAGGTCTCTCTCTCTCTCTATACGAGCTAGGGTTACCTAACGGTAGCCGTCACAGGTCACACACTTTCCACAGCTACGACAATAGCGCACGCACGCACGCACGCACGCACGCATGCCGACAAAAAGCTAGACGCCTGTGTCCTAATCTATATCTTTATCAGTAATTAGAATGCAATATAATTTCTCATGGGTCAATGACTCGTTTGAAATTCGAGTATATATTTCTATTCGAATCGCGTGGTGCGCATCGTGAAAGAATTCGTGATTGATGTGCATTTGTTCGCGTGTATAACGTTTATCTCGCAATTATATGTATATGTATATATATATATA
>NW_014582869.1:0-7025 GCF_000485595.1 Priapulus caudatus
TGTGTGTATGACTGGCTGATCTACCGAGTAGCTCAATAGGCTTATGGATGCGTCACACACACGCGCTCCCTGCCTCACAGTCAAGCTCGCAATATTGTCGGTGATGTAGTATGGGGCTTATTAATCATAGTACATTTTACACATGCGCACGCACGCACGCACGCACGCACGCACACACACGTATACACACGCACGCACACACGCACACACACGCACGCACGCACGCACACACACACGCGCGCGCGCACACACGTACCAAAAATGTGTATAACAAAACAATATCAATACAATACAATTATAAACTAAAATATGAATAATCCCACAATTTCTGAGTACCAACGAACAGCATGTATCAAAAACCTGCCGCTATCAGCTAAGCGTCGGCTGCAGAGTGTATGTACGCTATCTGTGTCTATTTCATCTGTGGAATTTATGTCAGACGTTTGATAATATCTCCAGGCGATACTGTGCAATACCGCGCCTAAAAAACGTCAAAAATAGATCGGTATTCTGGCATACATCTACTTAAATTATGAAGAAACTGCCTTCGATAGCGCCAGTAGGCCCAGCGCGTCAAGTCTCATAATCTGAAGGTCAGTCGGTTCGATCCTCACGCGGGCAGAATTTTAAAACTTTTCTTTAAAATTCAAGGTTAAAGGGAAGTCGAAAATAGGATTCCAGTATTCTAGCGCCGCTAAATATACTTATAATACACCAAGTTAATTTTTAGCTTCAAACCGCGTGCTGGGATATGAAACGTACGCTGTGACGTTTCGCCTCCTGTCAGGAAAGCTTCTTTTAAAGCTAACTGATGTAAATGCAGTTTTTGACCACGCAGATGGTGTGGTGGTCAATAAGCTTAGTTCGCACACGTGACTAAGCCTGTATTGCCGCCCTCGTCCCGGTTGATGTTTGGGGTCTTGCGGATCCAGATGGCCTCCTTGATCAACGCCTTGATTTTGTTAGGCTCGCGATCAAATGATCTTCGAATTCTCCAATTCGATGGCTGTGGTATGTCCCTTCGCCTACCATGATCACGTGGATCCGCGATTTGGCTGATTTCGGTAGGCGACTGTTTTCGTTGTGCCTAGCTGAACGATTTGGGTGCCTACGGCTGTCGAACGTCCGTTTTTGGTGTTCTTTTAGCGCGGGTATTAAATTTTCGGCCGTTTCTCCCAATGTAACTTCTTTCACCATAGCACACGCGTATCTTATTAGACGCCGAGTGCATCCGTATGTTGTGCATGTCTGTTCTGTCTTTGGATGTACTAAAAGCCGTTTTAGAGTTTCAAACGTCTCACTGTTGACGCCACACCTGCATTTTTTTAGGTGACGCTGAAACTACCGTCCGTGACCCATCTGACGCTAGGGTTAGAGACGATCATCGTCTTTCGCGTTTCTCCGTTTGAGGTTTCTTTTGGGATGATGTTTTTTTCCCGTGGTGTAGAGCCATCTTCCTTGACACCTTTATCGGTGTCCAATTGGATAGCCGCATTTTCCCTAATGCGCTTCTTGATGTGGCGGCCTTCAGCTTACCGCACGTCCTCACTCTCCGTTATAATTATTTGTCCCTACGATCTAGTAGCTCCGCTACCACAGCAGCAGTTTGTGAGTTGACTGTGTTGGTGCTGAGTTTGAAGTTTAAGTAGCTGGTCGCGTGTGCGGACTTTTTTCTGTATCACCGTCAGTTTTTAATTGAGGGCCATCTTCTCGTTTATTGGTGAGTGGTGTCGACGGAAAAAAAAACCAGAAATTTTTTGCATGCAAGTATCTTCCTCGTACGCTAAAATTTTATGTTGTTTGTAGCTGGTCGATGCTGACTTGAGCGTGCTTCCTGTCCATTGTCGTACAGCGAGTACGTCTTTCATACCAGCACGCGTTGAGTAAAAATTAAACATGGTTATTTATATTATTCCTAAACACATCGCGAATGAACCTTATTTAATGAGTTACGCTAATATACTATTTAAGATAGAGCAAACACAGCCTTGATGCGCAGTTAGGCAGCGCGTCGTCTCTAATCTGAAGTACCGTGAGTTCGATGCCTGCACTCGGGGCATAGAAATTTTACAATTATCTTAGAAACCCTTAAAGTTAAAAAGTCGAAAATTAGGCATCAGTATTTTACGGCGCCTAACAATATACTATCAAGACGCTATACAAGAAGGAGAGCGTTACCAACGCCGCTAAAATTGGATGGCTGTGAAACCATGCTGCAGTGTATTAGTGCAAATGTAATAAACTTCCGTATTTTGACGCATTCTATGCAGGTATTTATTGATCAGCTCTCCTACCTTGTTAATATTAAACAAACCGCATGTACCTACGATGGTCTCTACGCCCTAAGATACATGAGCGGTTGAAAATCTGGTATTTTCGCCGAAACCCGACTCGAGATCAGTGTATTAACTGCACAAACTGTCTCTCGTTTTGTGCGGACTGATTTGCTTGCTTCCGGTCAAACCGCTGTGATAGCATGACTACGATACGTTTTATACTACAGCCGTGTAATACAGTCCAGCGTAAGGGGCGGGTCATCCACCATGGACGATAAAATATACCAAGACGTTTTTGTGGCAGTAGGGCTCGTCGGGGTCAATGATGGCAAAATGCCAGAAAGCTAGAAGGCAAAAAATGTCATTGTCAATGAATGACGAAAACACGCGAGTTCCCGAAACTATCGCCCAGAACGAGAGACAGTTGGCAGTAAAACACTGATCCTCGAATCGGTTTTCGGCGACAATACCAGATTTTAACCGCTCATTATCCTCAGCGTAGTACGGCATCGTCGCGGACAAGCGGTATGTTTTATATTAACAAGGTAGAGAGCAGCTGGATCCAATAATACCAGCAAAGAATTGTCAAAATAAACAGGCAAAGTTTATTAATTCGACTAATTACTGCCAAGCATGGTTTTCAGCTATTTCACGCAGTTGTACGCTCTCCTTCTTTATACGCTTCTTGATACTATTTAAAGGAGAGCAAACACAGCGGCTTGATAGCGCCAGTAGGCAGCGCGTAGTCTCATAAATCTGTAAGTCGTGAGCTTCGCCATCCTCACTCCGCGGCTAATAATTTTTAAATTATCTTTGAAATTATAAGTTAAAAAATGTCGAAAATTATTAGTATTTCTAGGCGCTAAACAAATACTTTTTAAAGATAGAGCAAGCCACAAGCCTTGATAGCGGCAGTAGCAGCGCGTCAGTCTTCATAATCTGAAGTCCGTGAGTTCGATCCTCACTCGGCAAGCATTTTAAAATTTATCTTTAGAAATTACAGTTAAAAAATGTCGAAAAAAGGTCAGTATATCTAGCGGGCTAACCATCCTATCAACGGCGTATTTAATGAAGGAGGGTCATACAACGATGAAATGCTGAAACGCATGTTGCAGTATTAATCAAATTAATAAACTTTCGCCCGTTTTATTTTGACGATTATATGCCAGTATTGTAGATTCAGCCTCTCCTACCTTGTTAATATAAAACAAACTGCATGTCCCTGACGAATGCCTCTACGCTAAGATAATTGCGCGCGTAAAAATCCGGTCATTTCGCTGAAAACGCGACTCGAGATGCAGTGTTTACTGCAACTGTCTCTGCATTATTGTGGACTGTAATGTGCTTCCGGTTTGACCGCTGTGTAGGCACTGACTTCGATACGTGTATTACTCCACGCGTTACTACGATGCGCAGCGTAAGGGGCGGCGTCAATCACCAATGACGATAAATAACAAGATGTTTTTTTGGGAGTAATGGCTGCGTCAATGACTGAAATGCAAGAAAAGATAGCAGAGAGAAATAATTTTATTGAGTCAATGAATGACGAAACAGCCGAGTTCCCGAAAGCATCGGCCAGAACGAGAGACAGTTTGCCGCAGTAAACACTGATACTCGAGCTCGCGGTTTTCGACGAAAAGTACGCAGATTTTCAACGCTTAATTATACGTCAGCGTAGACAGGCATCGTAGCGGACAAGCGGTTTGTTTATAAGTAGCAACGCGCGACAACTGATCAATAAATACACAAAGAATCGTTATAAATAAAACAGGCAAAGTTTTATTAATTCGACTAATACTGCAGCATGCGTTTCAGCATTTCACGTTGTACCGCTCTCCTTCTTTATACGCTCTTGATACTAATTTAAGATCAGAAACAGCCAGCCTTGATAGCGCAGTAGCAGCGCCGTCAGTGCTCACAATTCATGAGATCATGAGTTCGATCCTCACTCGCGGGAATAAAGCATTTTAAATTATCTTAGAAATTTAACAGTTAAAAAATGTCGAAAAAGCGTACAGTATTCTAGGCGCCTAACATCCTACATCAAGCAGCGTATTAAGAAGGAGAGCATTACAACGATGAAATGCTGAACACCAATGTTTGCAAGTATTAATCAAATTTAATAACTTTCCCCGTTTTATTTGACGTAATTATATGCCCAGTATTGTAGATCAGGGCTCTCTACCTGTTAATATAAAACAAACTGCATGTCCCTACGATGCCTCTACGCTACAGAAATACATGCGCCGTAAAAATCGGCGTATTTCGCCTGAAACCGACTTCGAAATCAGTGTTTACTGCAACTGTTCTGCTCATTTTTGTCGGACTGTAAGTTGGGCTTCCAGGTTGACGCGCTTGTGTAGCACTGACTCGATACGTTATTACTACACGCGTTTACTACAATCCAGCGTAAGGGGGCGGGTCATCACCATGACGATAAATAAACAAGATGTTTTTGCTGGAGTAATTGGCTGCGTCAATTGACTGGAAATGACGAGAAAAGATAGGCAGAAGGAAAATAAATTTTATGTCAATGAATGACGGAATACACGCGAGGGTTCCCGAAGCTATCGCCAGAACGAGAGACAGTTTGCCAGCTAAGACACTGATCTCGAGGTCGGCTTTTCGACGAAAATACGCAGATTTTCAACGCTTATTATCTCAGCGTAGTAGGCATCGTTAGGGAGCAAGCGTTTGTTTTATAGTAGCAACGCAGGACAACTGATCAAAATAATACCACAAAGAATCGTTAAAATAAAACAGGCAAAGTTATTAAATTCGACTAATACTGCAGGCATGTTTCAGGCATTTCCACCGTTGTCGCTTCTCCTTCTTTATACGCTCTTGATACTATTATAAAGGATAGAGGAAACACAAGCCTTGATAGCGCAAGTAGGCAGCGCGTCAGTCTCATAATCTGGAAGGTCGTGAGTTTCGATCGCTCACATCGGGGCAATTAAATTTTAAAATTATCTTTGAAATTAAGTTAAAAATGCTCGAAAAATATATTAGTATTTCTAAGGCGCTAACATACTTTTTAAAGCATAGAGGAAAACACAGCCATTGATAGCCGCCAGTAGCGCAAGCGCGTCAGTCTCAATAATCTGAAGGTCGTGAGTTCGATATCTCACTCGGGCAAGCATTTTAAAATTATCTTAGAAATTTACAGTTAAAAAATGTCGAAAAAGGTCAGTATTCTAGGCGCTAACATCCTATCAAGAGCGTATTAAGAAGGAGAGCATACAACGATGAAATGCTGAAACCATGTTGCAGTATTAATCAAATTAATAAACTTTCCCCGTTATTATTTTGACGATTTATATGCCGTTATTGTAGATCAGCTCTTCCTACCTTGTTATAAAAACAAAACGTGGGCAATGTCCCTACGATGCTCTACGCTAAGATAATGCGCGGTAAAAATCGGGTATTTTGCCGCTGAAAACCGACTCGACGATCATGTTTACTGCACTGTCTCTCATTTTGTGGACTGTATGCTTGCTTCCGGTTGACCGCCTGTGTAGCCACTGACTTCGATACGTTAATTACTACAGCGTTACTACATCCAGCGAAGGGGCGGGTCATCACGCATGACGCATAAATAACAAGATGTTCTTTGTGGAGTAATGGCTTGCCGTCAAATGACTGAAATGCCGAGAAAAGATAGCATCGAAGGAAAATAAATAATTTTATTGTGCAATGAATGACGCGGAAACACGCGAGGTTTCCCGAAGCTAATCGCCAGAACGAGAGACAGTTGCAGTAAACACTGATCTCGAGTCGGTTTGTCGACGGAAAATACACAGATTATTTCACGCTATTATCTCAGCGCATAAGTAGGCCCATTCGTAGGGGACAAGCGGTTGTTTTATATAGCAACGCAGGACAAAACTGATCAATAATACCACAAGAATCGTTAAAATAAACAGCGCAAGTTTATTATTCGACTAATACTGCAGCATGGTTTCAGCATTTCACCGTTGTACGCTCTCCTTCTTTATACGCTCTTGATACTATTTAAAGATAGAGGAAACACAGCCTTGATAGCGCAGTAGGCAGCGCGTCAGTCTCATAATCTGAAGGTCGTGAGTTCGATCCTCACTCGGGGCAAGAATTTTAAAATTATCTTAGAAATTTAAGTTAAAAAATGTCGAAAATATATTAGTATTCTAGGCGCTAACATACTTTTTAAAGATAGAGGAAACACAAGCCTGATAGCGCAGTAGGTCAGCGCCCGTCAGTCTTCATAACTTGAAGGTCGTTTGAGTTCGATCTCACTCGGGCCCAAGCAATTTTAATAATATCTAGAAATTTTACAGTTAAAGAAATGTCGAAAAAGGTCAGTATCTACGCGCTTAACATCCTATCAAGAGCGTATTAAGAAGGATGAGGTGCATTACAACGAATGAAATGCTGGGAAACCATGATTGCCAGGTATTAATCAAATTAATAAACTTTCCCACGTTTTTATTTGTGACGATTATATGCAGTATTGTAGATCAGCTTCTCCTACCTTGTTAATATAAAACAAACTGACATGTCCTACGATGCCTCTACGCTAAGATTAATGCGCTCGGTAAAAATCGGCGTATTTTCGCTGAAAACCGAGCTCGAGATCCAGTGGTTTACTGCCAACTGTCGTCTCATTTTGATGGACTGTATGGTTGCTTCCGGTGTGACGCGCTGTGTAGCAACTGACTGCGATACGTATTAGCTACAGGCGTTACTACATCCAGCGTAAGGGGCGCGTCA
>NW_014582870.1:0-2590 GCF_000485595.1 Priapulus caudatus
CGGTTGAAACATTAATAATCTGTATTTCACTTCTAAGGAATATCTACATTGGGCACCCCCTCTAATATTTATAGTACTACCATAGGCTACAACTGTTCAAAGTTTGATGCTTTTGTCAGCTCTGTAACGATCATGCTAAGGGACCTGACTATATTATAAGTTATATAGGCTTAACACTAGTTGCCTGAGCAGGTGTCATGCATTACCTATACTAGTGCTAACTAATAACTTTATCATGAGGCTACGGAGAATGCTTACTTCGTAAATATGAAATGTTTTAAGTCTCTCTACTTTCCATACCGAGTGTTGTGGAGCAGGAGGTAGAAAACATGCTGTGCCGCTTAAATGTGTAGCGTTTTGTGTCTCTCCGCGACACCCGAGGGCGCCACCTGACGATACGCAGTAACTAGCGGTTTACCTTGAAGCAGCACACTTCTCCATTTTCGTTGCTCGTACAGGCAATTTTCGTGGTCGGCAATTTTTGTGGCCGTTGCCGCGTCACAGCACACTTCACCACAAGTTGCCACCACGAGCAATTTTCGTGGTGAGAAATCAAACCGGTTTGATTCTCGGCAACTCGTGGTCATCACTAAATTTCCGTGGTGAGTGGTCGTTGCCGGCCCCCGCACGCTTGGCCATTTTTGTGGCGACCACGAAAATTGCCTGTACGAGCAACGAAAATGGTGAAGTGTGCTGCCCGCTTACGTATGGTGCAGTGTAGTCCGAGATTCCTCTGACCAATGCCCACACCGACGATTTTGGTGGTTTTGGTGTGGGTTAGGGTTGCTGCACCTAACCCACACCAAAACCACCAAAATCGTTGGTGTGGGCATTGGTCAGAGGAATCTCGGACTAGGTGCAGTGCAACACGGTGGATAGAGCAACGAGAAATACAAGATAGATACTCCTTAACTCCTACCTTGTGTGTCGTATCGTCGCCACCCGGTCTCCTCTCCCTCACGAGCGCCTCGGTGCTACTGCGCCCACTTCAGATACAGCCAACCCAGCGTTCGTTCCGGCTCCGGTGCGGTTAGTCAACAATGCCAGACGACGGACGGCACAGGACAGACAGTACAACACGACACAGACACGACACAGCACAACACGACACAGCACAACACGACACAGCACAACACGACACAGCACAACACGACACGGCGCACCCTATGGCGCAGGGTAGCTCCAAGAAACGGTATTGCTAGGGTTAGAATACCAATATGTATAGACAATCCGTCGCACAGCCTGGTCGGGCTATGCGCAGGGCTACTCGTTAGATATTACTTTAACGTGTAGGGAGGGCTAGGCAGCCAGCCGAGAGTGCACCCGTACGGCCACGTACACAAGGGGCGGACTCACGCCCGATGCGTCTAAGGCTGATACTCAAAGGGGATATTGAATACGCCTGTTGACGTCTATTAACTCACTATTATTATTATTGTTACTGCTACTATTACTAGCACCGACGGTGTGCCGAACAGCTCACAGTACTCACTCACGACTCTGCGTCCTATCCCACTGCCTCTCCTTCACCGCATCCAGCTTCTGCATCCCCGTCATCTCCGGCTGTGCTGTGGGTGGAGGAAGTAGATCCGCTGGGATTTCCGCGACGCACTGTTCCGACGTTATGCCGTCGGCGCGGATCATTTCTTGGTCGGCAGGCATCTCGCTTACCTCCTCAGCGGGTTCCTGCCTATCCTTAACTACGACCTCACGTGGTTCGTCGCACCCACTCCACGTATTCTGCCGCCTGCGCGTGCTCCGCCGCCGCCGCCAGCTCGACCCCGCGCGCTACCAGGGCGGCGTCGGCGTCTCTTCCAGTTGAGCAGTTCCGTCTCGAGGGTCACCGTTTCGGCCTTGATGAAGTCGAGCTCTACCTGCTCTGCCTCGACGAGATGGTTGCCTCGCTCGCCTTCCCCGGGGGTCTCTGCTTCCTCTCGCAGCAGAGACAGCTCCCTCTCCACCTCGGCGAGTCTCGCTACAGCGTCCTCTAGCGCTGCCTCCTTCTCGGCGACAGAGAGATTCTTCTCGGCGGGAGCACGCCGATTAATTATTTTACCAATAAATATGCAATAAAAATAAATATGTATACATTTGCAATACAGTATACTCGTTTTATTTCGTTTACTTTGCAGTATCAAATGGAAATGGATGAATTTTAAGCGCCCACTATCTATCTATCTATGTATACATTACAATATATCTATCTTGCTATCTATCTATTGACCTGGCTATCTATCTATCTATTGACCTGGCTATCTATCTATCTATCTATCTATCTATCTATCTATCTATCTATCTATCTATCTATCTATCTATCTATCTATCTATCTATGTACCGTGGGCGCAACATGATGTATTAATGTTTACATACATCAGTATATATCACTAAATAATGCTAAATTTGAGATTGCTAATGTAAATACAAGCGATTAATGTAAATGATTTTCCAGCGTGTGCTAGCTCTCTCCAATTATAGCATAAATATTTTCGATGGCGTGAAACTGGGGACTTTCAGCTCACGTGCTCATAGAAATTATTTAGCATGTATCTATCTATACATCTTGCCAGGATTGTAAAGTCCGCACACAGA
>NW_014582870.1:6655-7024 GCF_000485595.1 Priapulus caudatus
GGAGGAGGTAGTTCCGCTGGGATTTCCGCAACGCACTGTTCCGACGTTGTCGTCGGCGCGGACCATTCTTTGGTCGGCGGGCATCTCGCTTATTTCCCCCAGCGGGTTCCTGCCTATCCTCCACTACGCCCTCACGTGGCTTGTCGCACCCACTCCACGTATTCTGCCGCCTGCGCGTGCTCCGCCGCCGCCGTAAGCTGGACCACGCGTGCTACCAGGGCGGCGTCTGCGTCTCTTCCAGTTGAGCAGATCCGTCTTGAGGATCACCACTTCGGCCTCGATGAAGTCGAGCTCTACTTGCTCTGCCTCGATGAGATGGTTGCCTCGCTCGCCTTCCCCGGGGGTCTCTGCTTCCTCTCGCAGCAGAGC
>NW_014582871.1:0-278 GCF_000485595.1 Priapulus caudatus
CTATATATATATATATATATACGCTCTAGTCATGATGAATACATCAGCACTCGCTAGGGAAAACAGGACAAGTGAGTTCCCCTGGGTATAATTTTCATAAACGGGGGAGGGGGGCGTCGAGCGCAAAGATTTATATTATAGTGGCGTAAACTTTCGCGCCGCAAATGTTGCGCAGATTTCAACACAACAGCTCTAACCGGCGGCAACATTCGTTTACGCAACTTTTGCTTTCTCTCTCTCTCTCTCTCTCTCTCTCTCTCTCTCTCTCTCTCTCTCTC
>NW_014582871.1:4723-5380 GCF_000485595.1 Priapulus caudatus
AGAGAGAGAGAGAGAGAGAGAGAGAGAGAGAGAGAGAGAGAGAGAGATGCACGCACAGTGTGAGCGAGTCACGTGGTCGGTTTTTTACGTGTGGTCGGGGATAGCCCTTAGGAAGCCATACTGTAAGGTTTCGCCCCCTTCCCGCCTCTCGTTTTTTCCCTTGTTCGGTTGCTGACAGCTAGCGTACCCTATTAAAACCATTTTTTCTGTTGCGATCTGTCTTTAAATATCTTGTTCCAGAGTTTTTTGCTTGGGCGCAGCTCTTGCGGTGAGAGTGTCAATAGGGGGTTGGGTTTCGCAGCCGTTGACAGCGAAACCAGCGAAGCCCATATGAATATGATTAATTTGTAGATGAAAGAGGCGTATCACCCATCGCGATTGCAAACACTGTTTAGTGTCTTCTAAGTCTACAATCTATATCTATATAGCTCTTCATTTTTTTAAACATCGTCTTTCCGCGTCTAAAAAATAAAAAAATTCTCGGCCCTACAGCAGCGACGATCCAATGGTTTAAGATTTTACGCGTCTATCTATATATATATATATATATATATATATATACTCTCTCTACTATAGTGAATAGTAATAACTATACACGACACCGTACCGACGTAAAGGGAAAACGAGGAACGAAGTAGTACGTTCCCGTAGGGTTAA
>NW_014582872.1:0-7019 GCF_000485595.1 Priapulus caudatus
CCATGACACCACACATCCTTCAGTACACGCATTCCTGCCACTGCAGACACGTTGCCACCAACACACACACGTCATACTACGGCACCGCACCGACACACACGTCCCACACGACACACACACTTCACACACTGCCTGCACGTCACACACGATGCACACACTACAGAACCTCTATTACACGCCCGCAGTCACACAGCGTGCATCACACACAGCCTGCATACACCCCGACGCAGCACACGTATCACAGCACATCACCTTCATCACATCGCGCCGCATCGCGCGACACATGACACCTAACCACACATCGCTTCATTCACACGCCCCACGCACACATCGTGCTACACACACCACACCTTTGAGCACGCGCCGCACGCGCATCACATGGCACACACACACATGCCATCATACACGCCCGCACGCCCACACGGTAGGCACTACTGTGACACACACACACATCACGCTACACACGACACACACACACCAACACACCTTCATACACCGCTCCGCACGCTGCGTCGCCACCACACACAACACACACAAACACACACACACACTACGACCACACCACCTTCATCGACCACGTTCCGCCACACACACACTACACACTCACAACAGCAGCACACCCACCATCACACCTTCTCACACGCCGCGCCGGCCCACACACACCACACAGCTACACACACACATCCACATTCAGTACCACGCCCGACGCACCGCACACAACACACACACACACACTACAACACACACACACACACACGCCATACCGCCCGCACGCACGACCACACACATACGTCATCACACACACACATCGACACACACCCTGTCGCATTACACTCCCACGCACAACATCTGTCTGCTACACACAACACACACCTCAATACACGCCCGCACGCTTACACGACCTGTCGCACATTCACACCAGCAACCTTCCAGACACTGCCCGCACGCACACACTCGCTGCACACACAGCACATCCTTTCATACCACTGCCCGGCACGCACACAACGTGCCACTCTTCGACACTACTACACCACCCACACACACACACATCACACACACAACACCTTCAACTACTGCTCCCACGCACACACGTGCACTAACACATCACACAACACACTCACTACACACGACACACGCTGCACACACACACACACACACAACACACACCACACACACACCATTCCAGCATCACGTGCATCACACACACCTGCTTACACTGCCCGCACGCACGCGACGACACCACACACACAGCACAACCACACACACACTACACACACACCGTCATACTACGTCTCCGCACGACACACACATCACACCACACACACACACACACACCATCACACACCACACACTTTGCATAGCACGCCTCCGGGCACGCACCAATACGTGCACACACACACACTGTCATTACACGCCCGCACGCACACACGGCTGCACACACGACAACACCTTCACCTACACGCGCGCCACGCCACCACACGGTGTAACACCACACCCCTTCATACATCGCCCGCACGGCACACACGTGCAGCACACACACCAGCACAGCACAACACAACACGACACATCACAACAACATCACACTACCTTCATCGACCGTCCCGCGACGCACGACAACTTGCACCACACATCACACACTACACACACACGGGTATACAGCACACACTACGTTGCACACACACACACACACACCACACACTACACAGCACACAGCACACACACGTGCGCATCACACACACGACCTTCATTACCACGCCGCACGCACCACTACGGTGCACACACACACACACACACCTACACAACACGTGCGCACACACACACTCACACACACACATCACGATTCTTCTTACACTGGCCCGCAGCAGCACGACACACACACACACACACACACACACGACACACACACACACAACACACACACACCCCTTCATACACGCCTCCGCTACGTCACACACGGTGCACACACACACTACACACACCGACTACAGCACACACACAGTCACACGCTTGCCTACCCGCGCCGACCGCACACATCATTTGCACACACACACACACACACACACACTAACACACAACACACATCACACACATCACACACACACGCACACACATCACCTTCCATGTCATACACGCCCGCATCAGGCACAGCGTGACCACACACACACACATCACTCCCACCACACACGACACACATCACTTATGCGATCAACACCGTTCATACACGCGCCGCACGTCACACACGGTGCACACACACAGCACTGGAAACGAGAAAAAAGGAGGAGCACGAGAGAGAGAGGAGTGTGAGACACACGACACATTCACACACACACACCACCAACACACACAACCACACACACACACACACACAACACACACACAAACCGCAAACGCAATACTAGGCAACAGCACGTGGCGCACGCCACCAAAGCACGGCACAACTAAGAAACGCAACCCAGCAGCTATGCACCGCGTTCATCGCACTCAAGTCACGCGATACACATAAACACAACCCTAGCCACAGCACGCGCACACATGGCAAGTATCGCATACACCAAAATCACAACCCATCGCACAGCACTCGCCATCCATCGCGAAGCACTGCACGCATCGAGGGATGTATGCAACGTCTGCGTACGCAGACGACAGCGTTCACGAGCCCCGCCGGCGTATTTTTCCAGCCCAAACGTGAAATTACTGTATGGCGAGGCGCATTTCACTGAAAATGTAAAAAATGCCGATAAGTATACTTTCCATTAAGTGGCTACGGCTAGCGCGCGCCTTCAACGCCCTTGTCCATCCGAGCTGTATCGGGGTAATTTTTTCACCAATAGGCGTTAAAGTTAGCGCAGTGTGTGTGTGTGGTCGTGCACGTGTGTGTGTCTGTGTGTGTGTGTGTGTGTGTGTGGTGTGTATGAAGGCTGCTGGCCGCCGTGGTCTGTCACGCGAGACTGCATTCCATCTGTGTGTGTGGGTGTGTGTGTGTGTGTGTGCTGGTCTGTTGTGTGATGCTCACTCTAATTCCCTGGACATCGCGTGCGTCGCGTCGTGTTGTCATCCCTTCAGCTAGCTTCTTCTGCTTCGGGATGTGTGTGTGTGTGGTGCGTGTTGTGTGCGTGGGTGTGTGTGTGTTTTGTGGTTTGTGCGTGCGCGGTTGTTTGAGTGTGTGTGCTGGGTGTGTGTGTGGCGCCCCAGGCCTTGGTGTACTGGTGTGTATTTTGGGGTCGCGCGCGCCGCGTGTGGTGTGGCGTGTGATCGATACTGACATGCGATCAGCCTTCCCGTCGTATTTTCAGTTTAACTAACTTGTGGGTGCTGTGTGTTCGGCTGCGGGCTCCCTGGGCGGCTACGGTGTGTGCGTGGTGTGGGTGAGTTAATATGACGTGTCTGAGGTTTGGGCTTGTTCTGCTGCGGAATACTGATGATTGGGTAAGTGAGTTAGGACGCGTTACATGACCTGTTCCCCGGGATTTTCCAGTGTTAGTTTAAATTTCGCGTTAGTGTAGTGCGAGCACATTAGGCCGCAATAGCTCTATCCACCATGAGTCTTCTCTAGGGACTTATCAACGGTAATACGCCCCTATCCAGTGCGAGCGCCTTCGCGCGGAGTTGCCATATTCATGTCTCTACCTTTATACCTGGCTTTTTCGGGCTTTAGAACTAGGACGTCGAAACCAACGGGCGGGTACAAGACTTAGCTCTTTTTACTTATGATATATTATGTGAACCTTGTTGCTATTCATAGAGTGCGCGCCACAAAGCACTGCTACCGATGCGGCTCTGCTATGGAGAGGCGTTGAGTGTACTCGACGTCGCGGATTTGATATTGTGGTAAGCTATGAGTGTATGGACAATACGGGCGATAATGCGATGTATGATGATGGAGGGCATTGGTTCGGATTATTGGTATTGCTGAGATAATGGATGTGATGATGATTTGCTGCATGATGATGATGATGATGTGATGGATGATGATTGATGATGACGAGTGATGATGTTGAATTTAACCCTCTATCTCTCTCTCTCCTCGTTCTCTTTCTTCTCTCTCTCTCTCCTCTGCCCCCCTCCTCTGCTCTCTCTCTCCTCTGCTCTCTCTCTTCTCTCTCTTCTCTCTCTCGTCTCTCTCTCTCTCGTTCTCTCTCTCTTCTTCTTCTCTCTCTCTCTCTCTCTTCTCTTCTCATCTTCTCTCTCTCTCTCACTCCCCCCCTCTCATCTCTCTCTCTCTCTCTCTTCTTCTCTTCTCTCTCCTCTCTCTCTCCTCTCCCGCCCTCCTCTCTGCTCTCGCTCTCTCTCTCTCTTTCCCTCTGTTGCCCTGTAGCTTGGTCATGGATGATGCCGATGACTGATGACGTTGTGACTGATCTAACCCTAAATATGCTGCGCTCTGTTTCTCCTTCACAGCTGATAGCAGTTTTTAGGGTTGTGGAACGTGAAGATGGCACATGTGCAAGGAGTTTCTCTCTTGTTGGAGTGCGCCAGTTGCACGCTCTTGGCGGCGGGCACTTGGCAAAGATAGCCTCGTGACTTTGAGCTCTGTCGTGGGCGTGTGGCATACTGACAGTGTGACAGACTTTGGGAGTATGAAAAATGGACGAGAATAGAGCTCACATAGTAAATCTACTGCATCGACGGACTCGCAGTGCCACTCGCGTCAATGACGAGTTTTAAGTGGATAGTGAGCTGTCTCTAGTTCTACAGGGGTAAGGTTAATTGGATGTGGATGGATGTTCAGTTGTGGAGAGCGGGTTGAAAGTGAGTTATCAGGGCCTGGGAGGGGGTGTATGTGAGGATGACGTGATAGAAAGGGTAGACGGTCAAAGAAGTGAGGTATGAGAGGGGAGTGTCCTCTAGATCTCCTCACGAATAAAGGGGTGTAGTGAAGTTGGATATAAAATTGGGATGTTATGAACGACGTGGCAAGATAGGACTCGCGACTGATTTCGGACGACGTCGAGAGGCGACGACAACAAAGCGTATATGATTGATTAGATTTATGAGGGATGTTATAGATATCTGAAATGCGCATCTAACTCTCTGCCTCTCTATCTCTATTCCTAATATATAGTATCATTATAGTTAGATAGATAGTAGTATAGATAGGATAGATGTATAGATAGATAGATTTAGATAGATAGATAGATAATTTGGAATTTGCAGATCATGGAATTTAGTTTTATAGATGAAGTAAGATAAGACTAAGTAGTTAGATTAAGATAAGATCAGATAGGATAGATAGATAGATAGATTGATAGATAAGATAGATAGATAGATAGATAAGATAGATAGATTAGAATAGGATGGTGTTAGATTAGATATGATGATGAGTAGGATAGATAGATAGTGAATATATGTAATAGTAACGGAGGATAAGGATAGGTGTAACATTCCTTCACGGACACATATAGTAAGAGAGGAATAAGAGTTTACTCTTAGATAGAAATCAAAGACGTATGATAAGAGTTTTATCAAGAAAATATGGTCGAGATAGCCGATTTTACGGCATACCGATTGGTAGTAGTAGACCTACAATTAGTAGATTCGCTCAAGATTACTTAGTTTGGTGGCATAAGGAATAATCGGGACATTAACATTGTACTTTTCATGAAGGACTAGCGGGTAGTATCATATATATAGTATGGTGTGATTACTTGACGAGGCGTAGCACTATGATGGCGATTCATTGCATGGGTTCGGTAATGGCAAGCGGTAGATTTTATAACATCATATGGAGACCTTTAGAGGCATCGTGGTGTCTCACCCAGAGAGCAAGGTAACGTTCATCACCTGTCCGGGTCACGCTATCCTTCGCCATGTGGTGATTAACGCAGCGAACTCGAAGCTGATGCGTGCACAAGCGGCGGGGCCATAGATATGGAGTGCACCTCGGGAGTGACATCACAACAATTAAGATTAGTTAGAGGGTTTTTTGCGATAAACCGAACCCTCGTCTCTTACGCTCGGGCGGCGGACCTGGGGCTCAGCATGATGAATATTATGGGTAGCATGCCGGGGCCGCAACAGGAGATTAGGATTGAGAGATGGCGGGGAGAGCGCAGGAGGGGAGATATAAGGCGGGACAGGGGAAGGGATGGAGAGTAAGGTCGTGAGAGATAGGAGGAAGAACGGGGTGGAGAGAGGGGAAGAAAGAGATAGGAGGTGAAGTAGGTGGTGGAGAGGGAAAGACAGATGATTAGGGGAGACGGGGTGGGGGAGAGGGGAAGAAAGAGATAGGGAGAGAAGAGGGAGAGACGTGGGAAGACAGAGAGGGAGGAGAGATAGGGTGACGAGAGGGAAGACAGAGGATCAGGGTGAGTTGAAGAGGGGGAGAGGGAGGGAGAAAGAGAGGGAGAGGATGGGGGTGTGAGGAAGAGGAGAGTGGGGAGGAGCAGGACCGGAAGGGAGAGGGTGTTGAGGAGGAGGAGGAAGAGCGGGGAGAGGGGTGAGGGGAGGCACGAGAGGACTAGAGGTTGCGAGGAAGGTGATTCAGGAAACAGTGAGATGTGGATTTGCACTCAAATATCTTGGCGACTAAGTCTATGAATCTTTTAAACTCTAATGACAGACTATATATGATACTATTATTATATATATATATAATATATACTATAGTACTATTCATATATTGATGTTTATATATATGTATACTATGATATCTTATTATCTCTTGCTTCCTTTACAGCTATGCAGCTTGTTGTGATTTCTTGGCCCAGAACAACCTGTTGTCAATAATCAGAGCACACGAGGCTCAGGATGCCGGGTAAGTAGGGGTGGGGAGAGGGGAGAGGTGGAGCAGGGTAAGTAGGGGTGGGGAGAGGTGGAGCAGGGTAAGTAGGGGTGGGGAGAGGTGGAGCAGGGTAAGTAGGGGTTGCACCAACGCACACACAAGCACGCACGCACACACTCATGCACGAACGCACACACACACACACGCACTCAAACACACGCATGCACGAACGCACACACACGCATGCACGCGCACACGTCACGCACGCACGAACGCACGACTTGACATCTCTTCAACC
>NW_014582873.1:0-7018 GCF_000485595.1 Priapulus caudatus
GAGAGAGAGAGATCTGATGTTTCTACCAAAACTCCAGAAAGTTCCGAAATTCGAATTTTGCATTTCGAATTTCCAATCTCGAATTTCGAGCACACAACTAACGAACGAAATCCGCATTCTAATTGGTCAGCTGACGAGTGACAGACGAGTTGATTGGTCGCAAAATCTCGTTCGATTTCGAATTTCGAATGAGCCCCGAGGTTCCCAACGTTTTTCCTACTGCGTAGCGCTCACACCCATATAAGGGAATTTTTGCATAATTGACGTGTCCGCTATGAAAGCATGTTCGTGCGTCTTGTAGAAAAGATTTGTCTTCCCGGCCGTGGGAGAAAACTGCAGCGGAAAGCAGCCACGTGCCGCCCTCAGCCAATGAGACGCGTTTCAAGCAGACGAGACCGCTCCGGTCCGTCTCTTACATCGCATCCTGTTGTCGGATGGCGAGAGAGACGCGAGTGCTAACTCTCAGAAGTCTATTGTATCTATTGGTCAATCTTCAATATTGACCAAGTTATGACTATTAGAAGATTTTATGAGTTAATGGAAAATGAGTTTAAAAAAATACAAATTTGTCCCTAAAATTCGCAATGTTCCACCAAATATATATAAAAATATAGGATCTCATCTAGATGACTCCAAGGAAGAAAAAAAAACCATGAATGAGAGATAACTATTGCAATTTGTCCTGGGTCAAACCATAGATTGACTGGCCTATAGGGCAGTCTCGCGTGGGGAAATCCAGCCGTCAAGTTTCCAGGAGAGATTTCCAGCTTAGAACCTACCGTGCACTTGCCAAAAAACAACAAATATGGCGTCCAGCGTTTGTACGCAATGACCACCACCTTATGTAGTCTTACTACACTAGTTCTCCTTCGTATCTGTGGTGACTCACCATATATATATATATATATATCTAGTATAATATATATATCTATACATTTATAAATAAATGGCACTGTCTTGCCGCCGCCATTTTGCCTTAGGTCTCTTTTATCTGTTAAACCTCTGTATTCAGTATCTCGTTCTTTGTTTGGTTGACTCCCACCCTTTCAGTTTGCGTAACCAATGCAGACGGACCTTTGCACTGTCTCCCCACAACAGCAACGTGTTTTTGCTGTCTGGGGCCACAAACAGACATGAGCTGTCGCGTGTAGATGTACAACGTTAGGAGATCTCAGTGTGTTGTTGCTGCACGGACCTACATGCATTGTTCGATTAGGCACGGGTCTGGAGCCAGTAATCCCCGCCGTATAGAGAGTTAGGTTCGTCCACCGTCACAAGAGCGCGTGACGAGGTGCCGCGCAGCACGGCACGCACGCACGCACCACGCACGCACGCAACGCACGCACGCACGCACGCACGCAACACACCCACACACACACTCGATACGACACAGACCAAGCGCGCGCGCGCACACACACACGGCACGCGACCAGCACCCACAGTACTCAAGCGCGCGAGACACCACACACACGGCACGCACGCACCGACACGACACACACAACACACGACACACAGCACATACACACACACACCACACGCACACACGCACACACGCACACACACACACATACACACACGACACACACACACGCACGCAGCGCAGACGCACCGCCCTCGTCACGCACCGCGGACACACACATTCACACACACACGCACACACACAAACAAACACCACACGCGCGCGACGCACCACGCACGCACACACACACGTACAGTTCCGGGACAATGCATGGAATTCAGGGACCTTCTAAGGATGCGCGATCAGTAAGTAATCGACGCGTTCCAACGCAACCGCCACCCCAGCAACACAGAATTACAGACCGCGGCGCACCCCAGAGAACTGCGCGCCAAGAAGGAAGAAAACATCGACCGACGTCGCGCGCTCTCATTTCCTGGCACAAACGAATGCGAGCACTAATGAAAAGATCAGAATGGCTAAAAAGGAAACACCAGAGGAACGCGCGCAGCGCCATTTGTGTCAGAACTCCAGTGTTAGACTGCTCCCTACCGCCGCGCGTTATAAAAAGCCTCCCACCGGCGCGGGACGTCGCGTCGAGTCTCAGTACCGTTTTGAAATTAGCCCATTGATGATCTTAGCGGAACGTGTAGACGAATGCCGCCATGATAAGGAATGAAATAAATAAATTAATCTTGCGGGGGTTCCGCGTGCTGCGTCAGTGTTTTCTTTTGTTTTTTTTTCTTGGTTAGTTTGTGTTTGCCTTTTTTTTTTTGTTTGGTTTTCTGTCGCGGCCAAAATATTAATTGTCCTTATTGAATTATTCTAATTCTGAATATGTTGTCAAAATTGTTATGAAAATAAACTGTGAAATTATTTCAAAAGAAAGATGCGAGCGAATAAGAAGTCCGACTGACTAATGCATTAATGGAGCAATGGTTTTGAAAGAAGAGCGATAATTAGCATAGTGGCGACAAGAACTGCAATATACAAAACTGTAATTGTACAATGTTGAATTAAAGCAGATCGTAAAGCAAAACGTATATTTGATTATAATTGAAAGGTTAAGTCAGGAGCTAATAAGTAACAAACTTTATGTCCATTATTAGCTCCTGATATAATATAGCATGCGGAAGTTTATACAGGTGTACTACATACGTTGGGTAATGTTGGGCTTTGAATCCGCCTGCATTAATCTCAACTCACACACCAGCCGCTGACAGTTTATAAGAAAGTATTCGAGCGATTCCGGCACGTCCTGGATTGAGCCGAAAGTACTGAAACACGTTTACCCGCTCGACTTTTTGCGAACAGCGCGAAAGTGTTAACCAAACAGCAATGTAAGAGATCGCATTCTGGTAACAGGTGAAAAAGTGCTATAACGACGCGCACGCACTGCGCGCGCCGGTGTGTGTGCGTGTACCCTTCGCAACAATAGAACTTGGGTTTACGAGCAGAAACCGGCCAGCGTTCGCTGGCGACAGACGTGGCAGTGCGGCGGTAGCCGAGTCGAAGAGTCGCCTCTACACTGTTCTAGCTGAGGGTTGCGATGGAAATTTATCAGTCAGAAAGGGTGAGATAGGTAGGGGCCTACGTGGAACTTGTCGAATTTGACAAGGAAGATTAGGAGCCGCAGAGGGAGCGCGGTTAGAGCGCTAACAAAACGCTCTGATTGGCTAATTGTTGTCTCTTAGTTTATAATTTATTTTTTATTATTTTGGGACTAATTTTGTGTGTTTATTTATAGACATTTATGGATACGGGTATAGAGAAGTTTAGGGTTAGGTTAAAGGTTAGGTTTAGGGTTATGGGTTAGGGTTAAAGGGGCTAGCGGGTTAGACTGATTCTAATGATCCACAACTTTCTTATCACAGTATCGCTCTCTCTGAGACCTACTAAGACGTTCGTTTTCATCTCACCTCGCGTCGCTCGGTTCCTGTTCCCAAACGGAACACGAGGCAATCTGTCATAGACGTCCGCGCTCTTTTTCTATGGTAACGGAGAAAGTAGACATAGATTAAAGCACTTATGTGGGTAGGCAGCAGTAAGTGCAGGCACAGTAATTGTACGGCACAGAAACGTGCAGGCAGGGGTAACGTGTAGGCAACAGTAAATGTAGGCACAGTAAGTGTAGGCACGGTGAGTGCAGCACAGTTAAGTGCAGGGCACAAGTAAACGTGTAAGGCACAGTAATGCTAGGCACAGTAAGTGTAGCACAGAAAGTGGCAGGCACACGTAATGCAGGCACAGTAAGTAGTAGGCACGAGTAAGTGCAGCACAGTAAGTGTAGGCACGAGTAAGTGTTAGGCAACGGTAAGTGTAGGCACGAGTTTAAGTGCAGGCACGGTAAGTGCGGCAGGCACGGGTAAAGTGTATGCAGCAGTAAGTGTAAACAGGCACAGTAAGGTGCAGGCACGTAAGTGTAGGCACAGTAATAGGTGTACGGCCACGACGTAAGGTGTCGGCACGTTGAGTGCAGGGCACAGTAACGCTGTAGGCACAGTAAGTGTAGGCACGGTGAGTGCAGGCCAGCCTAAGTGGTAGGCGACAGTAAGCTGAGGCATCACGTAAGTGGCAGGCACAGTAACGTGTAGGCAACGGTAGTGTAGGCACAGTAAAGTGCAGGCAGTAAGTGTAGGCAGCAGTACAGTGTAGGCACGGTAAGTGTAGGCACAGTAAGTGTAGGGCACGGTAAAAGTGTAGGCAAGCGCGTGAGTGCCGGGCACAGTAATGTAGCCATCAGTAAGTGTAGGCACAGTAATGTAGGCACAGTAAGTGTAGGCAGCAGTAACGGTGTAGGCACAGTAAGGTGTAGGCACGGTGAGTGCATGGCACAGTAAAGTTAGGCAGCAAGTACGTGTAAGGCACAGTAAGTTACGCCACAGTACAGGTGTTGGCGCACGGGGTAAGTGTAGGCAGCGCAGTAAGCTGTAGGCACAGAAGGCTTCAGGCCAACGGTAAGCTCGTAGGCACGTAAGTGTAGCGCACTGGTAAGTGATAGGCATGGTAGACTGTAGGCACAGTAACGGTAGGTAGTCAGTAAGACGTTGTCGTGGTCGTAAGGTGCTGCCAACGACTCGTCCAGCTGACAGTCCACGATCAGGTCTACAACACGACACAAAGATTTCATTCCCAACCTCTACCTTTGGAATCCCGACGAGAGCGGTGCTCACGAGCCAACGCCTTCGTCAGCAATCTCTCCCTCGTCTCCGCTCTCCTCTCTGATTCTGTGTCGCTGCACTCGCCATAAGACCTCCTCTCTCTGTCTTTCCAAATAACAGTGGAAATGTTTCCAAATCCCGGGAGACCTAGGAGCGAGTGGCCGCAGAACGTAGAGGGGATTCGTTCTGCACTGTCGTTCTCACTGAAAATTAGCGAATACCACTCGGTCGTGCGAGTGGGTGATCCTAATCGAGGTTAGAGTCGAACAGGTTGCTCGCCGCGTCCGCCCTCACCCACAACACACACCGTCGCCCACACAGGACACACACACATCGCCCACACAGACACATACACATCGTCACCCACAGACCACAACCGTCGGCCACGACAGACACAAGAACACACACATCGTCCACACGAGACAGACCCACACAACATCGCCAAGACAGGAGCAGAGACAGCGAGCGAGCCTCGCGCCAGCGGACAAGACGACCCCACCGAGCCTCGCGCTGAGACAACACAGATACAGGCGACAGCAGGGCAAGGGGAGGGACCATGTCACACAGCCATCGCGCCGGATAGAGCCAGCACAACAGCGTCACCCACATAGAGCCCCCTAGAACGCAGCGCACACGCGCTTTCAAATCCTGGCCGCAACAAGTCTACTCCAGGTTTTGAATGGGAGTTAAGGAAAAGAACAGGCGTCCTGCCGTTGTAAAAAAAAAGTTCTCAGGCAGCTAGGAAAAGGTGTGCTTCACCTTTCCACAGAGGATCTAGAGCTGCTTGCCGTAAGATTTTGCAGACGCCCGACCCAGGATAACGATCCAACGCAGACGCACTAGTAGTAGTCAACCACACAGCAACAAGAAATGAATTCAAATAATTAATGAACGTAAATAAAGTGAATGAACGAACGGGGGGGGGAAAATAATAAAGTAATAAAGTAAAATAATAAATGAAATAATACAATAATGAATAAAATAAACAAAGAAAGCACCCCCTTCCCACAGCGCGGCATTCGACTAGGCCGTACGACCTCCAGACCTGCTCCCAGGCATTCCCCTAGCCTGGTCTTGTTATTGGCTGCGGTAAACTGACGCGGAACACAACTTGCTAGAAGTCAGGTATGCGAGCCGAGACTCAATAAGTCGACGCATAGCAGGTTATAGACTGGGCAGTGAGCTCCAATCTGCGTGCGGCGTGCAGCTCGGCTAATTCGACACGCTGCCGAGTCATGTTACGTATTATAAATCCCATGCCGCAGACCCAATCACGCGAAATTTACGTCATACGAGACAAGTTACTTCGGCATCAGCGTCTCAGCACGTAAGCCAAATTACAATGTAATGATACAGGTACTCCTATAGTCATATATGCAGTACACACCGTAGCACACAGCACCGCACGCACCGGCACGCAGCACAAAAATACACGCACGCACACGTACACACACACACTGGCGACTATCTCTACGCTATAGGTTGACGAACGAGCCACCCTGCGTGCGAGCACGGCACGTGTGCATTAGTCACAAGCCGCGCGCGCGCAGGGCTGGGAAATCTGAATCCTCTCCCTCGGCCTTTCTAATTGTGGTGACGTTATCGCCGAATTTAAGACTCGTCCGCGCGCCGGTGAGAGACGGCGAATGTAGTCGCAGAAACCGGAAGAGAAACGCGTGGATGAAACGCTTGGAGCGAATTCTAGCGCGCGCCGCGTGTTGCTGAATGCTAGATCATTAAGCCGCTGCGCGTCGGCGGCGAACGACGAAGGATTGACACGATGACGACAACAAAAGTAATTCAGCAGGCGCAACCGACGTGCACGTGCCTTCGCGCGGCGAAGCGCGAATTGCTCATTGTTGCATTGACTGTCATTTAAGTCGGAGCGCATAGTTGGGCCATTGTGCGCTAACGCGTATCAGGTGACAAGATGGCGCGAGACGCGAAATTAGTATAAAGGCGATGTCCAATTTACGTAAGCATAGAGGGATTAACAACGGATGCCTCCTATATAGACGGAGAATTGCTCCTATAAACGAGACGCCGGCGTGTGAAACGCTGCGAACACGCGCACGCAAAAGACGCCGTCAACGCCCCGTGAACGCCTCACGCTCCGTCCGTAAAACACGAAAGTGATAGCGACCGAGTGGCAGCGTTATGCAACGGCGGGCGCGGTGACCGTCACGATGGTTTTTGACTCAACGGTCATAAATGGTTAGGGCGGCGTGCACGTTAAAGTCGGCGTGGCGCCACGGCAGTCGGCGTGTGCGTGTTCTTCGTGTGTGTGTTGCGTGCGTGCGTGCGTGAGTGCGTTTGGATGTGCGTGTCGGGTAATGGTTACGCGTCTATACGTTAACTACAGTGATACCAAGCGCTGTATACCCTCCAATACCTGAGGCTC
>NW_014582874.1:0-359 GCF_000485595.1 Priapulus caudatus
GGAGAGGAGTAGGAGAGGAGGTGGGGGAGGGAGGAGGTAGAGGAGGGCGCCTCTACTCCCTCTACCTCATCCACTCCCCCCCTCCTACTCCTCCTCCTCCTCCACTGTCCGATGTCCACTGTCCAAGGTATCAGGACAATTAACCCCCGGGCATTTACCCCCTGGACATTTAGAGAAGAAGATAGAGGACGACGGAGAAGGTAGTGGAGAAGGAGGAGTAGGAGGGGGAGAGGAGGAAGGTAGAGGAGGTAGAGGACGTGCAGGTGGTGGTTGAGGGAGGAGGAAGAGGAGGAGGGGAGAATGTGATGGAGGGGGAAGAGAGGAGGAGGTAGCGGCGCCCTCCTCTACCTCCTCCCTCA
>NW_014582874.1:4576-7017 GCF_000485595.1 Priapulus caudatus
GAGAGGTGGAGGAGGAGGAGAGGAGGTGGAGGAGGAGGAGGGGGAGAACGTGGGGAAAGGTGGCGGAGAAGGAGGGGAAGGAGGAGGAGAGGTGGATGATGAGGAGAGGAGGTGGAGGAGGAAGAGGTGGAGGAGGAAGAGGTGGAGGAGGAAGAGGTGGAGGAAGAGGAGGGGGAGAAGGTGGAGGAGGAGAAGAAGAGGAGGAGGAGTTAGAGGACGAAGGAGAAGGTTGAGAAGGTGGGAAAGTGGTGGAGGGGAGGAGGAAAAGAAGAGGAGGAGAGGAGGTGGAGAAGGAGGAGGAGAAGGAGGAAAAGGAGGAGGAGGAGAAGAGGAGGTAGAGGAGGTAGAGAAGGGAGGAGGTAGCAGAGGGCCAGGTGGTGGAGAAGGGGAGAAGGTAGTGGAGGAGGAGGAGGAGGAGGAGGAGAAAGAGATGAAGTGGAGGAGGAGGAGAGGAGAGGTGGAGGAGGAGGAGAGGAGGTGGAGGAGGAGGAGCGGGAGAACGTGGGGAGAAGGTGGCGGAGAAGGAGGGGTAGGAGGGGAGAGGGTGGTGGAGGAGGAGGAGATGAGGTGGAGGCGGAGGAGAGGAGAGGAGGAGGAGAGGAGGTGGGGGGTAGCGAATAAGATAGAAGAGAAAAGAGGGGAAACGCGGCCGGGGCCGCTCGCCGCGGGAAATTGTGGTGAGGAGAGACGAGGGGGAGAAGTGATGGGGAGAGGAAGGAGTGGGAGAAGAGTTAAGCGGGGAGATGTAGGCAGAGTAGAGAGAGAGAGTGTGGAGGGAGAGGGAGAGGATGTGAAGAAGAAGAGATAAAGAGGAGGAGGAGGAGGAGGCAGTAGGAGAGGGAGCGTGGATGTGAGAGGAGGGGAGAAGATGTAAGGCAGAGAAGGGCGAAGGTAGAGAAAGGAGAGCGAGAAGGTAGGAACGGTAGAAAGGAGGAGAGAAGGTGAGAGGCAGGAGGGATAACGTGGAGAAGGTGGCGGAGGAGGAGGAGGGGGGGAGGACTGGTGTATGGAGAGGGAGGTAGGGAGAAAGGGGTAGAAGGGTGGGAGGGAAAGGAGGAGGGATGAGGAAGGTAGAGGAGTAGTGGAAGAGAGAGATGGAGAGGAGGTGTATGGAGGGGGGAGAACGTGGGGATAAGGGGTGGGGAGGATCAGTGATGAGGGAGAGGATGGAGAGGGTAGTGGTGGAGGAGGGAGAAGTGAGTGAGAAGGAGGGGGAGTTGGATGATGTAGGTCAGAGGTGGAAGAGAGTGGAGGGAGTGATAGGTGTGGGGTGGAGGAGTGAGAGGAAAGGAGGAAAGAGGGGAGAGCGGAGGTGAGAGGAGGATGACGATAGAGTATTGGAAGAAGTGCAGGAGGAGGATGAGCGGAAGAGGTGGAAGTATGAGGGTAGAGGAGGGGGGGAGGAGGAGGGAGAGAAGGTTAGGAGGAGGAGGGAGAGGAGTGGAGGAGTGGAGAGAGGAAGGTGGAGAATGGAGGGGAGAGAAGAAAAGGGGGAAGAGGAGAGAGAGGATGTGCGATGGACGAGCGAACGGACGAGAAGGAGAGGATGGTGGGAAAGAGAGGGTAGAGGGAGGGTGGTGGTGAGTAGGAGAGGAGTAGGAGAAGGAAGGGGAGATGACGTTGAGGAGGAGAGGTGGTGAGAAAGGAGGGAAGATTGGAAGAAGGTGAGGAGGAGGAAGGTAAGAAGGGTAGGAGTTAGCGAGAGGCCAAGTGGTGGATGGAGGAGGAGAGAAGGGTTGAGAAAGGAGGGAGTAAGAGGGGAAGCAGGTAGCAGGTGAGGAGAGGAAGAGAGGAGGTGGAGGAGGAGGAGGATGGAGGAGAAGGAGTGGATGAGGAGCTAGGGGAGGAATGTGTCTGTCTGTCGTAGAAGAGGGACGAGAAATGTGGAGAGGCAGGAGCAGAGGGGAGAAGGGATGAGGAAGAGGAGGAGAGGAGGAGATGAGGACAGGAGAAGGAGGGGACGAGAAGAGGAGGCGTAGGAGGAGAGGAAGGGTGGATGGGAGGAGATGAGGAGAACTGTGGGGCAGAAGGTGGTGGAGGAGGAGAGAACGTGAGAAGGGTGATGGAGGAGGAGAGGAGAGTGAGAGGATTGAAAGTGTGAAGAGGGAGAGGTAAGGAGGGCGCCGCTACCTCCCCATCGTCTTGCCCCCCTTCCATCACATCTCCCCCTCCTCCTCTCCTTCCTCCCTCAATCCACCACCTGCACCTCCTCCACCTCCTCTTCATCCTAATCCTCCTCCTCTTCCCCCTCGCTACTTCCTTCCTTCTCCACTACCTATCATCGCTCGTACCTTCTTATCTTCTTCTCAAATGTCCAGGGGGTAAATGCCCGGGAGTTAATTGTCACTGATACCGTTGGACAGTGAACATCGACAGTGAGGAGGGAGAGTAGCAGGGAGGATGAGTAGAGGGGTGAGGTGCGCCCTCCTCTACCTCCTCCT
>NW_014582875.1:0-958 GCF_000485595.1 Priapulus caudatus
CGCAGCGACGATATACGCGCACACGCACGCACGCAGCGACGATATACGCGCACACGCACGCACGCAAGCAGCGACGATATACGCACGCACGCACGCAGCGATAACATACGCGCACACGCACGCAAGCAACGACGATATACGCACGCACGCACGCAGCGATAACATACGCGCACACGCACGCAAGCAGCGACGATATACGCGCACACGCACGCACGCAAGCAGCGACGATATACGCACGCACGCACGCAGCGATAACATACGCGCACACGCACGCAAGCAACGACGATATACGCGCACACGCACGCAGCGATAACATACGCGCACACGCACGCAAGCAACGACGATATACGCGTACACGCACGCACGCACGCAGCGACGATATACGCGCACGCGCACGCACGCACGCAGCGACGATATACGCGCACACGCACGCACGCACGCAGCGACGATATACGCACGCACGCACGCACGCACGCAGCGATGACATACGCGCACACGCACTCACGCAAGCAGCTTTACCTTAAAGAGTCGTACCGTTGACTACTAGTTGATCACCCGCCGCGCTTCCACGCGGATGCTGCAGCAGTACACACACTCTATCTCTCCCTCACAGCGTAGGCTTCTATTCAACTTCTCATCGTCTGCGTAGGAAGCAAGTATAAAACTGAGAGCATCCCTCTCTCTCTCTCGGCGAGAGAGAAACCGAGTTACTGATATCAAGGCTTGCTGTGTCTGCCGGCGTGAATACAATATGCACGCACTCAAGAGAAGGCAGTGGCGACCGCCGCAGCACACACTCACACGCACACGCACTACTGCACACACGCGCGCGCGCACGTCTCACCGCCGCCGCCGCCGCTGCCGCTGTCGTCATCGCGCAGCGGACGTGAGTGCGCATGCGCGACCATCGCTTTTATTCGCTGCGATCGATGGAACTGTGGCTATCTCAGATCAACGG
>NW_014582875.1:1022-7017 GCF_000485595.1 Priapulus caudatus
TATTATATATATATATTATATATATTATATATATATATATATATTGTAAAGAATTACGAGCTGTTATACCAATAATCTTATGATGCGAGTAATGACCAGGGAACTTGTGAATTCGTGTAGTATATAATATATATGTCATATATATGGATTTGTATATGTCGTATATATAAATATATATATATGTACATGTCAACAGCCATGTCACTTGCAAATTTGCTTCGTGGTACAAGAGAGTTCGAGATGACCCATTATGGAAATGTCAATCAGTATCGCTGATGGAGTCATGTCATTCTGCGATGTTAAAAGCTTAAGCCTCGAGCCTGATGAATTCGTTTGCCTTCTCATTCACAGGCGCACTTACGCGGGGAACAGCATGTTGAGTGCATTGGGAGAGGTGATCATGCGGGTTGCTATCTCACAATAGGTAGAGCATGCAGGGCATCGATGGGCTGAGCGTTGAAGTGGTAAACAAAATATTAGATGTCGGAAGCAGCAGAACTTACTAGATCTGAAGCAGTAATAACATCTGACCAACATTCTATAAATGCGGCACATTCAGTCTATGCGCAATTTGATATGATTGAGGAGCGATTAGGCGCGTACGTGTGTGCGTGTGTGTGTGTGTGTGTGTGTGTGTGTGTGTGTGTGTGTGTGTGTGTGTGTGTGTGTGTGTGTGTTGTGTGTGTGTTTGTGTGTGTGTGTTGTGTCTGTGTGTGTGTGGTGTGTGCGTGTGCGTGTTGCGTGGTCGTGTGCGTGTGGCGTGTGCGTGTGCGTGTGCCGCGTGTGCGTGTGCGTGTGCGTGTGCGTGTGCGTGTGCCGTGGGTGCGTGTGCGTGTGTGTGTGCGTGTGCGTGTGCGTGTGTGTGTGGCGTGTGTGTGTGTGTGTGTGTGTGCGTGTGTGTGTCTGTGATTGACATGAAACATTTTAATGTTACATACAGTAATAGTATCTATACAACAAGATGTAGAATCATCCACCAAATCGCGAATAACATCATCCAACCTTGATGTCAGCTTCAGGTGTATAGTTATACATGGCTACTATGACATGATAGTCAGATATTATATAGAAGCGTTACCGTCTAGACGTCTGATGTCGCCCAAAGGAATGTAGATAATGTGAACTAAAACGCGTGAAAATGTTACGCTCAACAACGTGTTAATTGAACAAAAACGTTCGACGGTACTTATTGGAGGAAGAGAAAAAACTCGGGTGAGTACGTGTGTCTTTATATAAGCGCACAGCGTATCCGCGAATAGTTCGTAAAAATTAAGCTAAGTGAAAGCGGATGCTGTTTGTTATCCCACCTGTCTACTATTCACACGCTTGAGCGCAGCACCGACAAATCTTCTACATCTACATGTAGCGCATCGTGCCCATATATTTAAAATATGTAACTAGCACAAACGATTACTGGCATGACGCGTACAGAGTTGTGCAATACATGTTGATATACATGGCACATATTTTATAAATGTAGTATATACACATATATATCTGTGGGCAATGTGATTTTGTTGATAGCCATGGTAGTGCAATAACTGATTTGTAGCGTGTAACGCGAAAGAGTAATATATTAACGTGAGCCTGGCATTGGCAGTAAAATAAATAAATAATAAGTTCCGCAGTACCGTAGCAAATTACAATACATATAATTAGATGAATTATGTAATATATAACATAACACAACTATACATCTGTAAACGCGTATAACATTTGTACATTTTTGTAAAATACGTATGTTCCAGTCATGAGATGTACGCGCGCGCGCGTCGGTGGTGACCTTATGTGATCAAGTTCTTATAACATATATCATGATAATATGTAAGTAGCATATCGAATCGAAACTATCCCATTACAGCACGTGTTCAGTAGCGGCTATCCAATTTAGGAATAGGGCAAGTTTTAAGAAATTAATGCTAATGTTTTGCAAATAGCCTTTCTTTTGTATGAAACATATAGGATACATGATATGAACAACAAAAAATGATAAACACGACTGATAGAAAAACGTCACATACGTCGTAGTCCCTTTGCCCCGACCACAAACACACACACAGAGACGGCAACAAACACACACACACACACACACACACACACACACACACCACAGCAGCACACATCGACAACACACACACACACACAACACACACCCATACACACACACACACACACACCACAACACACACACCCACAACACATCACCACACACCACACACACACACACAACACACCACACACACACGACACACAACACACACACGACACACACACACAACACACGTTCAGCAAATGTCGTACCGTATTTTATGTCTATACATTTTTGTATACAGTCCCTGTAAGCCAATAAGTATAAATTATTATTATTTGACATGTCTGCGGTTAAAAGGTTTAAGCTGGTTATGGACGACAACTAATTAGTTGCTTGCTACATGATCGATTATTTTACTTGAGTGCGGTCTACTACGATAATAAGTCGGCGTGAGAACGTGTTAGAGAGCGGAGAGGCAAACAGGTGTGAGAGGCGAGAGATCAGGCAGGCAGACAGAGACAAGAGAAGAGGAGAGAGAGAGAGAGAGAGAGAGAGAGAGAGAAGAGAGAGAGAGAAGAGGAGAGAGACGAGAGAGAGAGAGAAAGAGAGAGGAGACGAGGAGAGAGAGGAGAAAGGGAGAGAGAAGAGAGAGAGCGAGCGGAGAGCGAGAGAGGCAGGCAGGCAGACAGAGACAGAGAGAGAGGAGAGAGAGAGAGAGAAGAGAGAGAGAGAGAGAGAGAGAGAGAGAGAGAGAGGGAGAGAGAGGGAAAAAAGAGAGAGTGTGAGACAGAGGGAGAGAGAAGAGAGAGAGAGAGAGAGAGAAGAAGAGGAAAGGAGAAGGAGAGAGAGAGGGCGAGCGAGAGAGCGAGAGAGGCAGCCAGGCAGGAGCAGAGACAGAGAGAGAGGAGAGAGGAGAGAGAGAGAGAGAGAGGAGAAGAGCAGAAAGCGAGCGAAAGAGAGAAAGACAGAGAGAGCAGAGAGAGAGAGAGAGAGAGAGAAGAGAGAGAGAGAGAGAAGAGAGAGAGAGAGAGAGAGAGAGAGAGGAGGAAGAGAGGGCGAAAGAGAGAGAGAGAGAGCAGAGGAGAGAGAGAGAGAGAGAGAGAGAGAGAAAGAGACGAGAAAGAGAGAGAGAAAGAGAGAGAGACGAGAGAGAGAGAGAGAGAGATGAGAGAGAGAGAGAGAGAGAGAGAAAAGGGCACAGATATATATGATTATAATATATAGTATATATTATATATATATAAAGATAGATGTAGATAGATAGACTAGATAGATTAGATAGATAGATAGAGTAGATAGATAGATAGATAGATAGATAGATAGATAGATAGATAAGATAGACTAGAGTAGATAGATAGAAGATAGATAGATAGATTAGATAGATAACGATAGATAGATAGATAGACCGATGGCAGATGACAGACAGAGCAGACAGTCTTAACAGGCAGCAGATATCACACGAGATTAGCGAGAGAGAGACCGAAATAGAGAAAGCCAGAGGGGTAGTCGAGATCAGAGCGAAAAAATGCTGGCTACTTGGACACAAATTGGCTGTTGGCGAGTGAGAAGCAGCTGCGACCCGGCACGTTCTTGCGCGCCTGATAAGCTATACTGGGACACTCATGAATGAGTACGCATCCGCTATCGCCAGGTCGTGCCATTTCCTGCAATTTGCAGGCGGGACATTGGGACCGGCTAACGCTGATTGCCTTCTACATTCTGTGATAATTTCTGCTGCTATGGCCTCCATTCATTTAGCGCAGAATATACGTCATAAAATATATAGTATCGAAACTGAGGCTGGTATAACGGGAAAAGTTCGCAGCACTGATTTCCAATCATGCGAACAATTACTATGTACTAGTGAAAACACAATTACATTCGAAGGCGTTCTAGTCGCTTACTGCGCGCATGACCATCGAGATCTGCGCAATTTACAGAGAATCGTCAGTCGAATAAGCCATTTTATAATTCACTGATGATAGTAGATGATCGATGATTGTCGTTAGTAAACTAGGAATTCCTGATTATAGTTAAAATCGCTGCATATACCGCAGAGTAATCGTCATAACGTGGCTTTGTGATGTTGACTAATTTGAGTTTTAAAGTTGGCTTCACTGTTTTGGCATATATCAAGCATGTGAGCAAAATTACGCATTGCCAACACAAAATCCGCAACGCAGCATTCCTTAGCAGCTGTGATTGATATTGTCACTGTATTGCATCCCGCACACCATCAAATGGCCGGGCATCAAGCCAGGCTCGGCCACATTTCCCAACCAGGTGGGCAGCAGCGTGAATTGGCAGGTGGCTTGTGCCGACAAAAACAATGGACACTGATTACTATTTTACTAGAAACGTGGAAATAACACATAGCAGCACAGTAACGAGATAATTCAGTTTCATAACATATTATCAGAAGTGGAAATTAGACTAATATTAGCTATAATAGACTCTATTATCCCACATGTCGCTGACTATGCATCATGCGAGTCTTAGATAATATAGACGATGGCTGGTGCTGCGACTGCGGTTAGCTGTGGATAATTTTATGATGTAACGTTGCTGACTTTCTAGACACTGGGTGGCAGCAGTATACGGTTACTGAGAAGAGTTCAACCTTCACTAAATAATATCACACGTAATTAATCAGAGTAACAGCCGTGAAGTCTGTGAAAGTATACGTACGTACCCGAGCGGTAACAGATTAATGCTGTTTTAACGGTTGTGGGTTCTCGTCGCATTTTATTAAAATAGAAAATCCGTGATTTTTCGCATATATGTGTATCGATCTAAAAGCTGCACCCAGTTGCTTTTATGAATGTACATATTTTATAGGCATTAAATAACGATAGTCATTTGGAAATGGCTTTGTGGTCCTTTAATAAATAAAGAACAATACCAATATATAATGCGTGATAACAAAAATGATGGAGTTTCGGGCACCGTATCAAATAAAAACAATATATATTTGTTATTGTTATTCGTTGCTATTATTATTGTTGTTGCTGGCTATGTTATTATTATTATTATATTATATATTATTATTATTATTATTATTATTCAATTATTATAATGTAAAACTGCTGTATAATAGTTGTAAAGCAATGTCAGTTATAGCTAGTTTGAAGTTATTACATCTCAGATAATATCAACATATAGTTATAGACACTAACACTCACACAGCAGTTGTGTGGTGTGTGTGTGTGTGTGTGTGTGGTGTGTGTGTGTGTGTGTGTGTGTGTGTGTGTGTGTGTGTGTGTGTGTGTGTGGTGTGTGTGCGTGCGTGCACTTTTTGTGCTGGTGGTGGGTTTGTATGTGTGTGTGGGGGGGGCGTTGTGTGTGTGTGGTGTGTGTGTGTGTGTGTGTGTGTGTGTGTTATGTGTAGTGTTGTGTGTGTGTGTGTGTTGGGGGTGGGTGTGTGTGTGTTGGTGTGTGTGTGTTGGTGTGTGTGTGTGTGTGTGTGTGTGTGTGTGTGTGTGTGTGTGTGTGTGTGTGTGTGTGTGTGTGTGTGTGTGTGTGTGTGTGTGTGTGTGTGTGTGTGTGTGTGTGTGTGTGTGTGTGTGTGTGTGTGTGTGCGCGCGCACACAATACAGTAGGTGTACATATCGTGTACGTCAACCTGTGTGTGTTCTTTATAAATCGAATGAAAAATATAAACGAAAAATATCCTAAAACATAATATATAACACAGACTATTAATCCCAAAGAAAACATTCTGTGCTTCCGTAATCCCTTGCTAAACGCAAGCGGCCGCGTCATATCGGCCATGGTAAGCACGTCCCAGCCTTAAATCTCTGCTCAAATATTTTTACAATGCACGTTTTACGGCATTACGCTAAAAATCGGGTTCGTATCATAACTGTTAAATTTCGAGCCGCTTCGTGACGTCGACAATATAAACTTAGGAATAAAAAAAAATATTTTCAGCTTCAGTTTCTAGTCATCTCTCTCTCTCTCTCT
>NW_014582876.1:0-640 GCF_000485595.1 Priapulus caudatus
GGGTGAAACATAGAGAGAGAGAGAGAGAAAGAGAGAGCGAGAAGGAGAGGGAGGGAGAGGGTGAAACACACAGAGAGAGAGAGAGACTTTTGCATGGAGATCGTGCGAGGAGAGGGAGAGAGAGGAAGAGAAGAGGGTGAGGCAGGGACAGAGTAAGTCAGGGAGAGGGTGAGACTGGGAAAGAAGGAGAAAGGAAAAAGCTTATAAAGGAAGATGGGAGAGCGTGAGACAGTGACGGGGTGAAGCAGGGAGGGTTTATAAAAGAAGAGGATAAAATAAGGAAAGGGTGATAAAGAGAAGACTTAATATATGTGTGAGGCGGTTCGACAGGTATCAGCGTGGATGCAGTGAGAGAACAGGCGCCTCAGAGGAGGAGCGAACTTAATCTAATTAAGGTAATTAAGGTAGTGTCACACCTGATAATTATGCTGTGATTGTCACCCTGTCATCTCATTGACGACCTTGTCGCTCCTTACGCTGGTGTCAACTAGCAGAGCGCGGCAGTTTACGGAGCGCGCGAGATTGAAATAGTGCGGGGATTGAAATAGTGCAGTAGTGCGCGCTACACTGGAACCATCTAGGTTTACGGACCGCTACCGGCAAACGCACGCACGCACGCACGCACGCGCGCACACGCACG
>NW_014582876.1:6720-7016 GCF_000485595.1 Priapulus caudatus
TGTATATATATATATATACAGCAGCAGCAGAAGCAGTAGTAACAGTAGCAACAGTAACAGCAGCATCACCACCAACATCATTATCATCATCGACAGCAGTAGCATCATCATCACCAACACCATCATCAACAGCAGCAGCATCATCATCATCATCGGCAGCAGCAGCATCGCAGGGCTTCACACATAGGAAGCTGGCGAGGGTTATTATATCAGCGTCCGGGCCTGACTGTCTGTGTGTCTGTCTCTGTGTGTGTGTGTGTGTGTGTGTGTGTGTGTGTGTGTGTGCGTGCGTGCGT
>NW_014582877.1:0-423 GCF_000485595.1 Priapulus caudatus
TATCTCTTTCTCTCGCTATCTCTATCTCGATATCTGTATCTTACACATAGCAGACGTAGAGTTGCGATGCAGACGGTAGTTTATAATTATGCAGATCGCATTACCATCATTACCGTCATTATCATTATCATCATCATCATCACGGAAAGATGCGCATACATAATTCACATGACACGGTCACCCTATCCCCAATCTCCTTCTTCTCTCTGCTCGTCTCTTCCCCCATCTCATGTTTATAGTTTTATGTCATACGGAAACTCGATTTCATCTACTCTAATGCGAATGCAAGGAGAATCGTGTGTGTACTTGGCCGGTGCGATTAAACAGGTTTAATGACGGCATAACGAACTTAGTCTAGATAAGTAGAACTGTAGCGTTTATTACCTCCGGCCAACGGAGTTGGAGGAGGTTATGTTTTCGCTC
>NW_014582877.1:716-1389 GCF_000485595.1 Priapulus caudatus
ACACACACACACACACACACACACACACACACACACACACACGCACATGTGGAGTGTCGCGTTGGTTTACCACATCAGTATGCATCTATCATTAGTAGTCTATACCTCCGTCTGTATAGGTAGGAGCGTCGTGCTAGCTCTTACATTACCTATAGACGCAAACATAAGCCTAATAATCATGTCATCAACATCTGACGCTAATTAATGTTAATAGCAATCCGGATGACATATTTCATGCAGCCGCCTGCTTTGATTTAATTGCAATTAAAATTCTCCGAAGAAAGCGCTTGCGTGCGTTCATCCAAACCCCAGCTTCTTCGCAATTCATTAGATGAAATAAAGCCATCGCGAGTGTACCCCCCCCCTCCCTCCCTCCCTCAGCTTCCCTTACAAATGACTGCGATTCTACTTATGACAGGCCGGCTCGCGCATGCGCAGATGCTGTCGCGGTGCCTTTAATCTTATACGCACTCCAGCGATGCGCGCTCATTCTATGCTCATCACGATGGCGTCACGATGGCGTGCTCATTTACGTGATTATAATAAAGTCACGTCGTAATACTCAAGGCTTTATTCGGGCATGCGCGGCGACTTCCGTAAAGTCTCTCTCTCTCTCTCTCTCTCTCTCTCTCTCTCTCTCTCTCTCTCTCTCTCTCTCTCTCTCTCTCTCTCT
>NW_014582877.1:2924-4300 GCF_000485595.1 Priapulus caudatus
ACACACACACGATGATCACTGCCACCTGATGACACACACACGATGATCACCGCCACCTGATGACACACACACACGATGATCACTGCCACCTGATGACACACACACGATGATCACCGCCACCTGATGACACACACACACGATGATCACCGCCACCTGATGACACACACACGATGATCACCGCCACCTGATGACACACACACACGATGATCACTGCCACCTGATGACACACACACGATGATCACCGCCACCTGATGACACTCACCCACGATGATCACCGCCACCTGATGACACACACACACGATGATCACCGCCACCTGATGACACACACACACGATGATCACCGCCACCTGATGACACACACACGATGATCAACGCCACCTGATGACACACACCGCAACGACGTGAAAACTGGCACGCCGTTTCACCAGACAAGCACGCACGCACGCACACATGCACGCACGCATACATGCACGCGCACACACACACGCAGAGATACACACATACACACACGCGCGCGCGCACACCCACACACACACACACGTATATCTATTTATTCACTTACACACACGCGCAAACTAATTACTTTCATAAATAGTTGTTCAATTATCGACCGTAAGGGAGTAACTCCCTTACGGTCGATAGTTGACTCAGTAACATAACATCACGCAAGTCAAACCTGTCACAATTTGATTTCTACGTTTATATATGTACGTACACTCACCACTTGCTATCACCTATTCACACCCACCATATTATGTATGAACGCGCCGAGCCCTTCTACGCTACGTTCCAGTGTTGTTCTCCCTGTACGTGAGTAATACTCTGTACTGTTCACACAAACCAACGTCTATGGCTGTGTTCCCCGTCTTGCACACACAAACCAACGTCTATTGCTGTGTTCCCCGTCCTGCACACACAAACCAACGTCTATTGCTGTGTTCACCGTCCTGCGCACACAAACCAACGTCTATGGCTGTGTTCACCGTCATGCACACACAAACCAACGTCTATGGCTGTGTTCACCGTCCTGCACACTCACAAACCAACGTCTATGGCAGTGTTCCCCGTCCTGCGCACACAAACCAACGTCTATGGCTGTGTTCCCCGTCCTGCACACACAAACCAACGTCTATGGCTGTGTTCACCGTCCTGCACACACAAACCAACGTCTATGGCTGTGTTCCCCGTCCTGCACACACAAACCAACGTCTATTGCTGTGTTCCCCGTCCTGCACACACAAACCAACGTCTATTGCTGTGTTCCCCGTCCTGCGCACACAAACCAACGTCTGTGGCTGTGTTCCCCGTCATACGCACACAAACCAACGTCTATGGCTGTGTTCCCCGTCATACGCACACAAACCAACGTCTATGGC
>NW_014582877.1:5221-7732 GCF_000485595.1 Priapulus caudatus
ACACACACACACACACACACACACACACGCACACACACACACCGCTCTCACTTCTCCGTTCAGCATAGACTGCCACCTCGCGTTCCGCACCGACCGTCACAACCAGCCAACACGCTCACCGCAGCACCAGTCTACATGCAGCATCACATACGGAACCAGGCGCCACCACGCTGTGTGGCGGGAGTGTGAACTAATAAATTAGGCAGCAACGCAGCAATAAACACATGAAGCCATGAGCGCAGCGTGGCAAGGCGGCGGTGCTACTGCTAGTGTGCGTGTGTGTGTGTATAATGATCATGCCACCGCTGCTGACCGACACAACTCTTAGTCGGCACTTTCCTAAATAAGCGAGCGCGACTGATTAAGCCCGCAGCAGCAGCTGACGACGCCGATGGTGATGATGATGATGATGATGATGGTGGTGGTAGTCGTGGTGGTGGTGATGATGATAATGATGATGATAATAATGATAATGATGATGATGATGGTGGTGGTGATGATGCTGTTGCTACTGCTGCTGCTGCTGCTGCTGCTGATGATGATGATGATGGCGTGAGGGATGAAGCAGCAACGCCACCTCATGATGCTGCTGCTGCTGCTGCTGCTGATGATGATGATGATGATGAAGATGATAATGATGATAATGATGATGATGATGATGATGATGATGATGATGATGATGATGATGATGATGATGATGAAGGTCGTAAATGGGTTTAGTGCGCTCATTTATTTCATTACATGGCTAGGAGTGTTATGGTTAGAGGTACGTGCGGGGATTAGGCGAGGCATCGCATAGGGTTAGCGCTACAGATGCTAATGCTGCTAAGCGAATACTAGGATAAGATCGTTGTAATTACAATATTTCCCCATTATCAGTGAGTATTCCTGCGATGCCTTGTGTGCACACACTCCGTTACAATTCACCTAACCTACACTAACTATTACATACGAACATAGCCACATTTTATGCTAGTCTAGCATCATACAGAAAGCCGTTAGCACTATCTATAAATATGTTCTCATCTCCGGCGAAGCCAACCAACGGAGCATATAAGACGCAAACAGCACGGATAGCGGATAACAACATCATCCATTTCCATTATAGCTAGCAATAGAGAGAGAGCGAGACAGATAGAGAGAGAGAGAGAGAGGGGAGAGTGAGAGAAGACAGAAGGAGAGAGGGGAGGAAGAGAGATAGCGAGATGAAGAGAGAGAGAGAGAGAGAGAGAGAGAACGATAGAGAGCGATAGAAAATGAGAAAGAGTGAGTGAGTGAGTTAGTGAGTCAGTGAGAAAGAGAGAGAGAGAGAGAGAGCGAGAGAGCGAGAGAGCGAGAGAAGCGAGAGAGCGAAGAGAGCGAGAAAGGAGAGAGAGAGAAAAGAGAGCGAGAAAGAGGCGAGAGAGAAAGAGAGAGAGAGAGTAGAGAGAGAGAGAGAGAGAGAGAGAGAGAGCTGAGAAAACGAGAGAGGGCAGAGAGAGAGAGAAAGAGAGGCGATAGAAATAAGAGAGCAGAGAGCCAGACACGCGATAGAAATAGAGAGATATATAGGAGAAACGAAATCGAAAGAGAGAGAGAGAGAGAGACGAAAAAAAAAGAAGGGAAAAAAGAGAGAAGAGAGATGAGAGAGAGAGAGAGAAAGAGAGAGAGACCGAGAACGATAGAAAAGGAACGAGAGAGAGAGAGAGAGAGCACAACGAGAGAGAGAGAGCGAGAGAAAAAGAGAGAAAGCGATAGAAACGGGAGAGAGCAAGAGAAAGACCGGTGGCGATAGAAAGGAAAGAGAGCGAGAGAGAGAGGAGAGAAAAAGAAGAGAGAGAGAGCAGAGAGAGAGACGACGAGAGAGAGAGAGAGAGAGAGAGAAGAGAGAAGAGAGAGAGAGAGAGAGAGAGGAGAGAGAGAGAGAGAGAGAGAGAGAAAAGGCCGAGAGAGAGAGAGAGAAAGAGAGAGAGAGGAGAGAGAGAGAAAGAAGAGAGAGAGAGAAGAGAGAGAGAGAGAGAGAGAGAGAGAGAGAGAGAGAGAGAGAGAGAGAGAGAGAGAGCGATAGAAAGGAAAAGAGAGAGAGAAAAAAAGAGCGATAGAAAAGGAGAGAGAGCGCGCGAAAGAGCGATAGAAAAGGAAAGAGAGCGCGCGAAAGAGCGATAGAAGGGGAGAGCAAGAGAGAAGCCACGGAACTGGCCGAGCGCATCCAAGGCCATTACCTCCCCCACACGCCCCACACGCCCCCCCACGCTGTCTCAGGAGCCCAGCTATCTCAGGATGCTGTCACATCACACACACATGCTCGGGGGCTTGTGAGTCCCGTGGGTGTTCACCGGTCACGCGGTCTGACGTGTACAGCAGCAGCAGCAGCAGCAGCAGTAGCACTCAACAACAGCAGCAGCAACAACAGCAGCAGCAGTAGCAGCAGCAGTAGCAGCACCAGCAGCAACAACAGCAATAGCAGCAGCAGCAACAACAGCAGTAGCAACAGCAGCAATAGCAGCAACAGCAGCAACAACAGCAGCAGCA
>NW_014582878.1:4066-7015 GCF_000485595.1 Priapulus caudatus
TAGTAATAGTAATAGTAATAGTAATAGTAATAGTAATAGTAATAGTAGTACTAATAGTAATTAATACTAGAACTAAACACGTGCGGATCCGTAACCACTGCCTTCTAAATACTATTACTAGTACTAGTAGTGCCCTAACCAACTTTACCGATTGAAATTGGCAGTGGCTACGGGTACGGTAGCCGTATCTTAATGTATCGAGGCTACGGGTACGGGAGTCCATTCGCTTTCATACTTAACGAGACAAAGATGGCGGCGGTGGCGCCAGATTTCGAAATAACGCCTTGGGAAATAAATTCACGATTTGAGAGTTTAGATGAGCTAGAACTCTAATCTTAACCCTAAACCTAACCCTAACTCTAACCCTAACCCTAACCCTAACCCTAACCCTAACCCTAACGCCAAAAAGGGGCTTCAACGAACGACGGCTACCGTACCTCCAGCCACTGCGATTTAAATTTGTGTATCGCATATTTTACACACGAGTAAACCTATTAGCTTTGCGGGCAGGGGTTTCTCGTGCACTTATCTGGAACAAATACACTAACGTATCGAATGTCAAAGATCTTACCGCTAATTCACACATCCTACAACTGAATTTTTTATTTCAGCTCTACAAATACGTTCTACTCCTTGTTAGTTGTATCTATTCTTTCAATAAAAGTTATTGAATTTATCACACATAATAGACAAAATGGCGACAGTGGCGAAATCACGCAGCCGGCTGAAAGGTGCGATAGGATATGTTTACTAGACACTTCTAATTTTAGTTCCCAGCGGCGCACGTATACATTATTCACCAACACGCACGATATATTAAATAATGATGCAAAAACCCTAACCCTAACCCTAACCCTAACCCTAACCCTAACCCTAAAATAAAAATAACGATAAAGATAGAAAAATAGAAAAATAAAAATTGAAAACAGATGGGATTCGAACCAACGACCTACAGAAGTAACGGCCGTCGGCGTACGAGCGAGGCTACTGAGCGTCTTTGGAAAAACGTATTATGGATGTGCTATGCATGGATGTGCCTGCGTGATGGATGTGCGTAGGAGTGCCTAGTAAACATATCCTATCGCACCTTTCAGCCGGCTGCCGAAAGCAGATCAAACATGCACTTATACTTACCATCGCAATCTGCGCTTTTCTTCTTTCTTGGCATTTCGCAAAATGGCGAAGTGGGACGCCAAATGAAAATAGCTTTCGTTTGACTGAAAGTATCATAGGTACCTACTACAATACACAGTGTATTGTTAGAAGATGTTCAACAATACACAGTGTATTGTTGAAAGCTCGCTAACAATACACAGTGTATAATTCTGTTCACATGTTGCCTCGGTGCTATTTTATGTAGAGTATGCTGCACGTGCAAGAGAAATCACCACCCCCACTCAAACAGCTGCCTACTGGATGCCGGCGATATATGTATATAAGTGTAAATGTGTAGCGGCGTGCGCCGTGTGTGCGGTGTACCTGTACGTGTGGTGCAGAGGAGCATTTGACCGGCATTTACAGGTAATTATCGGCAATACTAGGCGAAAGAAATTAGAGAAACATTAAGACATTAATTGGTGGTAAATACATTTCGTGTTTATTCAGCATTGCTTTTTTATTGAAAATGCTCCAAGCGTCTGTGGCCCGCATTGTCTCTCGTCACGTTAGCTTGTGTTGTGATCACGCTAGGCAGCCTAAAAAAGCTGCGTGGCTCTCTCTGATACCGATTGCTGCAGTTGACAACGCCGCAGGAGAGCGGCGTTGTGATGGATTTGCTTAATAATAAACATTTTAGCCTATTTGGGCTTGGTCTAACCTTAATAGGCGAATAAAATGAGCAGAGAGCAGTGCGTTGCTTAATTAATGTACTTGTACCATGCCTGAGCTGGTTTCTGTAATCGTCATGGCCGGCGGCCTTGCATTGTGGGTAATATGAAAAATCGCGGAACCCTTTATAGACTGAAGCTCCGATAGACCAATGGTCCGATAGACCGATGGTCCGATAGACCGAATGTTATGTGTTCAAGGTGTAAAAATGCATTTTTGAGTACGAATATTGAAAAGGGCCTATAGACCGAAGGTCCGATAGACCGAAGATTTCACGAATCATAGTAAAATATTTTAATTAATTTGTGACAAACACGCACACGCACACACACACACACACACACACACACACACACACACACACACATACACGCACACGCACACGCGCACGCGCACGCGCACACGCACACGCACACTCAGACACATACACAGACACGCACACACGTGTGTGAGCGCCTACCGATGAGAAGTTAGATTTATGACATCTGAATGATGACGTCTGCTACGCTACGCGTCCGGACATCCATCTCACACAGTAATCTTGCAACATGTACACACACGCATGGTTGCGCAACGGGACGCTCTGCTGATTGCCGTGTGATGTGTGTGTTGTGTGTGCTGTGTGTGTGGACTGTGTGTCATGCGCGCGCGGCTAATTGAGCAGAGTACTAGAGACGGGGTGTCGTGTAGTGTGTGTGTGGATGTCGTCGTGTGTGTGCTGTGTGAAGGATAAAGAGATAATATATAGAATGAATAATATATATATATATATATATATATATATATAGAGAGAGAGCCAGAGAGACAGAGAGATGAGATGCGATGATGAGCAGGAGCTAGAGATTGGAGCAGAGCAGAAATGAGCAGAGGACAGCTAGAGGTGCTGTGGAAAGAGACAAAGAGGAGAGCAGAGAGAGAGAGGCAGGCAGATTAAGCAGAGCAGAGATAGGATCGGCAGAAGGAGACAGAGAGAGAGAGCCAGAGAGAGATGACTGCAGGCAGAAGATTGTCCCGCTTTTTTTTTTTAATCCCGCAAATCATGCGGTACGCGAGTCGCGAGATCACTTGCTGTTGAGTAGATGTCCGGATTGATGCGTAGCTGGAGGCTAGCGCTACACGGCG
>NW_014582879.1:0-4986 GCF_000485595.1 Priapulus caudatus
AGCATTCTGCTGCTGCGTGGCTGTCTCGCTAGGTCGCTCTGGTGTGGTGTCGGTCGCTCCGTCTCGCGCCCTGCTGTGGCTGGTTCGGCTTGCATTGCCGCTAGCCTCTGGCCTGCGCGACTTGTGTTTGTTGTTGAGTTGTTGTTGTCTGTTGATCGCTGCTCGTCCGATTTTGTTGCTTGGTCTGCTTCTGCGCTTCGACTGTCTGTTTGCTTGTGTCTAAACTGCTCGTCTCTTGCCGTCTGTTGTTGTGCTTGTTGGGCTCACCCACTCTTCACACAGCGGGTGTGGCCGTGGACTCTATGTCGCGTCGTAGAGTCTGTCTAACTCTCGCATGGCGCGTCTCCTGCCGCTACAGCTGCTGCCATGCACGGCGGGCTGTAGTCGGCCAGTGATCTATGTCGCCGTAGAGCACGGTCACATGCCTCTCAGCCGACACGGACACACACACACACACACACAGCACACACACACCACACGATCACACACAGCAACGCGGGTAAGCTGGGCAGTGGATCGATATGTCCCCGTCAGAGAGCGGTCCAGGCACTCCAGCAGCCACAGCACACCACACCACGGGGGTATGGGCAGTGGTATCTGGTTGTCCCTGTAGCCAGGCGATCGCCAATGGGCCGATCCCCCCCTACGCACACACACGTAACACTTGGAATTCGGCTTGGCACGGCCTTTCCGCTATCACCCACACCGGGGTAGCTGCAGTCGGCATGCTAAATTCCCGTCTAGCATGACGGTCGGCAGGGCCTCCGCGCCGGCCCGCCTTCCGCGCGCAGCCCGCGCTGCTTTCTGTCGTGCTGGCGTCCGCTCGTCGCGCGTCGCCTGCTCGCCTCGCCGGGCTGCTGTTGTTGCTGCTCTCGCTACCTGCCGGCTCGCTAACTGCTGCTGGCTACTCGCCGCCTGCCTCGCTCGCTCAAATCTAAACTGCTCGCTGCTAACTCGCTAAAACTCTGTGAATTCATTCCTGCTGTGCCCAATTCAAAAAACGTAGCATAATGCTCCTCAAAAACGTTAAACACACTCACGGCTCCTCCTTGCTCGCCTCTATATATAGCACCGAAAACGTGAGCCAGTCAGCGAATAATTAATTATATATCTAATATGTTAGTAAGTCTTGCTTTCCACGAGACCGTTCCGAGACCATTGCCAGATTTGCACTCAGCTTCTACTTTGTTTCGTAGTAGCTTATGATCTATTATTGTCATTAGTGTTGTTATTATAGATAATACATAATTATATTGTTGTCGTTGTTTGTTGTGTGGGTTCGTCTGTTGTTGTCTCTTCCGTGTTCGCTCTCGCGATATTGTCCTATCATTCACTATCACATTTCGACTGTCATACATGCAACTCACTCCGATGAATGATTATTATTATTACATAAGCCTTACCTTATTATTACTGACTCCACTTCACTCTACATTTGAAGGTTATTATTCATGATTATTACGCCCCCCCACGCAGCAATGCATCCGTCCCTCGCGCGCCTATGTGTCCCCTACGCGGCGGCATCCAGGGGCCTCTGTTGGCCCTCTCATCCCGCGACAGCTTAACAGCTATCTGCCCCACTGCACCCCACACCCACACTCTGATCGCACCGCGATGCCACGCGGCATCCTGGTCGACCGCGGTCCGACCCGCCTGGGCAGCCCCCAGGCATCGCAGGCTATGCCTCGCGCTGCACTCCCCCCTGGCGACCCCCGCGATGCACGGGCATGCCAGCGCGATGCTGGTGAGCCCCCGCCCGAGTCTGGGCCGCGCATCGCACGATCGCACGGCACTGCCGCCGCGCTGACCGCGGTGCATCCGCTGGCAGCAGCGCGATGCACGGGATGCAGGGATGCACGGCTCGCACGCCCGACTCACGCGGAATGCATAGGGACAGCCCCTGGGTGAGGCTCGGTGATCGCCAGCGCGAGGACTGGATCCGCTAGGCCCCCGATGGGCCGAGGATGCCGCGTCGAGCTCAGGAGGACACAGGGACTGCAGGGATGCTGGTGACCGCTGGGAGCCAGGGACTCAGGGATGCTTGTGATGCTGGGCAGGGGATCAGGGAATGCTGGTGATGCTGGGAGGCAGGGCGCAGGATGCTAGGGGAGCATGGCTGCTAGGGATGCAGGGGATGCTAGGGGAATGCTGCTATTGCTGGTGAGCAGGAGGTCTGGATTCTAGGGAGCTGGATGCTGGAGGCAGGGATGCCAGGGACTGGTGAGCTCGGAGCAGGATGGCAGGGATGCTGTGCATCGACTGGACGGCAGAGATCAGGGATGCTTGGTGATGCACTAGGACGAGCAGGATCAGGGATGCTAGGGATGGCTGTGATGCTGGTGATTGCTGGTATGCAGGGACCTGTGATCGGCTGGGAGCAGGGATGCTAGGATGTACTGGGGTGACTGGTGATCGCTGGTGATGTTGGGAGGCAGGGATGCTAGGGATGCAGGGATACTGGGAGGCAGGATCTCTAGGGATGCTGGTGCTGGGATGCGCGGTGATGTTGAAGGACAAGGGATGCTAGGATTGCTGGCGACCGCTGTGATGCTTGGTGACGCTGGTGAATGCTGGGATGCTGGTGATGCTGGGAGACAGGGATGCAAGGGACTGCGAGAGTGATGGCAGGGATGCTCGGGATGCTCTGGTGAAAGCTCGTGATGTCCTGGGAGGCACGGATTGCAGGGATGCGCTGAGGTGCGGTGATGCTGGTGATGTTGGGAGGCCAGGATGCGCTAGGATGGCTGGGGATGCTGGGAGCCAGGAGGCTAAGGGTGCTGAGGGATGCTGGTGATGCGGTGATGCTGGTGATGCTTCGGAGGCTAGTAGCCTAGGAGACAAAGGGATGGCAGGATGCTGGTGAGCTGGGAGGCCCAGGGAATGCCAGGATGCCTGTGATGCAGCGATGCTGGGGCATCTGGTGATGTCTGTGATGCTGGTCGATCCGGCTGGAGGGCTGGTGATGCGGAGACGGCCGATGCAGAGATCTGTGATGCAGGGATCTGGGGATGCGGGAGCAGTCCGTGATGTTGGGAGGCAGGATGCCAGGGATGCTGGAGCTGCTGGTGGATGCTGTGATCGTCTGGAGCCAGGGATCCTAGGATGCTGGATCGGGGAGGCAGAGATTCTAGGATGCTGGGAATGCTGGTGATGCTCCGGTGATGCTAGGTTGATCTGAGGCTGTCGATGTCGGAGAACAGGGATGCAGGATGCTGGTCGAATGCTACGGGAAGACAGGGATGCAGAGGATCCCTGTATGATGCAGGATGCTGGTGATGCTGTGATGCTGGCTGATGTGGGAGGGCAGGGATGCAGGGATGGCTGGAGAAACAGGGATTGCCAGGAGCTGGAGAAGGATCAAGGGGATGACTGGTGATGGCTGGAGGCCAGGATAGTAGGGATTGCTGGCAGGACTGGTGATGCTAGGGATTGCTGGGAGGCCAGGGATGCAGGGATGGCTGGTGAATGCTGGGAGCAGGGATGCCTAGGATGCTCGGAGGCTGGTGATGCACTAGGGATCCCCTGGAGGCCAGGAGGCTGGATCTAGGGATGCATGGGGATAACTGTGATGCTGAGGCAGGGATGACAAGGAGTGCATGGTGATGTTGGGAGCAGGGATGCAGGGATGCTGGTGATGGCGGTGAATGCTGGGAGACGCCAGGATGCAGGGATGTCTAGGCGAGTGCTGGTGCGATCCGTCGCGACAGGTATGCAGTGATGCGTGATGCTGGGAGGCAGGGAGGCTGTGATGCTGGGACTGCAGGATGCAGGGATGCTGGTGATGCTAGGGCATGCTCAGGACAGCTGGTGATGCTAGCGAGTGGCCTGGAGGCAAAGGGAAGGCCTCGGCGTGCACTGGATGCATAGGGATGCAGGGATGGCTGGTGATTGCTCCCGGTGATGTTGGTATGCAGGATGCAGGATGCTAGGGATTGCTGGTGATTCGGCAGGCGACTGGCTGTGATGCTAAGGGATGCTGTGATGCTGGGGAGGCAGGGATGCAGGGCATGGCTGTATCCTGGATGACAAGGGACCTCAGGGATGCAGGTCTAGGGTGATAGCTGGTGATGGCTGGGAGGCAGGGATGGCGGTGATGCTGAGGACATGCAGAGGATGGCAGGGATGACCTAGGTGATGCTAGGATGCCTGGGATGCGGTGATGGCTAGGGATGATACACCATGGAGGTCTGTGAATGCAGGGAATGCAGAGACTCTGGAGGCAGGGAGGGCTCTGCTGTTTCGCTGGAGTGTAGTCTTTCGTCCTCTTCTTCTTCTTCTTCTTCTTCTCCTCCTCCTCCACCTTCACATTTTGTTTTTTATCTTTTCATCCGCAAGCTTTAAATTGCAGTTGCCTCGACGCGTGTCGGCGGCCGGTTTTTTTACGTGCTATTAACTTAGTAACATGGATTAATCTTGCTGGTGCGTCTGGCGGTAGTGGCGGCGGCGGCGGCGGTAGCGGCGGCGGCGCCGGGGTGCCATGGCAACCGTGAAACTAACAGGAATCTACAGAAATTGCTTTCTCTCTTTCCCGCCCCCTCTCTCTCCCTCTCTCTCTCTCTTTCTGTTCACTCTCACGCCCTCTCTGCCTCCCCTCTCTCTTTTTCTATCTCTGTTTACGCGATCGAGATTTCTACTGCATTTGAAGAGAGAGAGAAGGAGATGGGGAGGCGGAGGGAGGGAAGGAGAGCGAGAGGAAGTAGGAGGAAAGGTGGAGGGAGCGAAGAAGAGAAGGAGGGTGCGGGAGGTATAGGGGTTAGTTAGTTTAACGCGATGCGTATTTGTATGGGATGATTGTCGCAATCGTTAATTAGTCGTTAATTACGGCTTTAGTTACGGCAGCTGTCGGCTATCGGTTCTCCCTCATCACTCCCAGCATCCTCCTGCATCGATCCATGGCTTCCTTAATGATGGGAGAGAGAGAGGAAGGAAGAGAGAGAGAGAGAGAGAGAGAGAGAGAGGAGAAGAGAGAGAGAGAGAGAGAGAGAG
>NW_014582879.1:6644-7014 GCF_000485595.1 Priapulus caudatus
CCTCCCCATTCCCTCTACCTCTCTCTCCCCCTCCTTCCAATTCCCTCAACCTCTCTCTCCCCCTCCTCCCCATCCCCTCTACCTCTTTCCCTTTTCTCTTGCGCTGCGTCCTCCCTCATCTGTTTCCCGTTTCCTTCTCTCGCCACGCCCCGAGCTCCAGCTGTCTTCCTCTCGTTTTCGTTTCCTTTACTTTCTTGTTTCTCTTCCTTGTTCCCCTCTTGCCCCGCTCTCCTCGTTTACGTTGCCTTCTAGTCTGCTATATTATCCACACTCTCCTTTCCCAGGTTCCACTGCTTTTCACTCTCCTGGCATTTCGCTACCCCTTCTCTTTGCCTTTCTCTCTCTTTCTCTCTCTCTCTCTCTCTCTCTC
>NW_014582880.1:0-930 GCF_000485595.1 Priapulus caudatus
GATATTGCGACCCCCCCACCCCACCCCTCACCACCACCGCCCCCCCCCCCCGCGTACATTACTCCCCGCTCCCCCCCACCAACCCGCACCGCACAATAGGAGAGACGGGCAATACGGCACGAGTTACCGATGCGGTGCGTCGGACATTCTTGCTTTTGGTAATCGCGGATATATCGTATAATATAGTATATATCAGGAGTAGATAATAGGGATAGTTCCCTATTATCTACTCCTGGTATATATATAAGGCTATTGTCATTGTTTGATTACTCGATGCGTTTAATATAAACGCAGGTAACAAATCTAGAGACGAACCCATAAAAATACGGAGAAAGCCTCACTAGTATAATATTTTTATATGGCGTACTCGTGCGATGAGGCGTTCTTTCGCACTTCTGCCTCACCGAGACTCGAACATGACGAGAGAGACGATGAGAGAAGAAAGGAGACGAAGAGAAGGGAGCCGAGAAGAAGAGAGATGAGAGATGAGAAGAGACAAGAAGAAGAGATGAGGAGAGACGAGAAGAACAGAGATTAGGAGAGACAAGAAGAAGAGAGATGAGGAGAGACGAGAAGAACAGAGATTAGGAGAGACAAGAAGAAGAGAGATGAGGAGAGACGAGAAGAACAGAGATTAGGAGAGACGAGAAGAACAGAGATTAGGAGAGACGAGGAGAAGAGAGATTAGGAGAGACGAGAAGAACAGAGATTAGGAGAGACGAGAAGAACAGAGATTAGGAGAGACGAGTAGAAGAGAGATGAGGAGAGACGAGTAGAAGAGAGATGAGGAGAGACGAGTAGAAGAGAGCTCGGCAGCAGCAGCAGCTCGGTCCGGGGAACACGCGGGAGTCCTGCTGCTGCTGCTGCTGCTGCTGCTGCTACTGCTACTGCTGTTGCTGCTGTTGCTGCTGTTGCTGCTGTTGCTGCTGT
>NW_014582880.1:2388-3192 GCF_000485595.1 Priapulus caudatus
CGGCATTGAAAGGGATCGGGGTCGGCACCGCGTTTGAAAAGAAAAAACGAGTTTGCGCGTGCGTGCATGCGTGCGTGCGTGCGTGCGTGTGTGTGTGGCATGTGACGTGCGTGCGTGCGTGCGTGCATGTGTGTGCGCGCGTGCGTGAGTGTGCGTGCGCGTGTGTGTGGCATGTGAAGTCAGCGCGCGCGTATATGTTTGCCGAATACAGTTTAGGGAACAGACAGGGTTACCCACCACATCACATCGCACGACCACAGCTTTAATTCGACGTGTACATATATCGGGTTTGTGGGCAGAGAGATGGGGAACAAGGCAAGGGGGACTGGCGAAACCATTCACACTGGAGAAGCTGTGGACTATAGAGAGCTGATAGGCAAGCAGCCGCGTGCATCTTCTGTTTGCAGCCGATATATATATATATAGTGCGGTACGATTCAGCTGCGATGCGGTCATACTAAGTTCTACGACTGCCTGTATGTGTGTATGTATGTACGCCGACAAATATATGACCCATCGTTATATCCTACACGTACGCACGTTTACACACACACACACGCACGCGCGCAAACGCACACACAGACACACTTCTCTATATATACATATATATATGTATACATGTGTATATACACATATATTTTTATATGTTTATATTTATTCAGTCAGTTTGTTTTCATATAATATAGCCCCCTTTGCTAGTAAAAATGCACGCAAAACAGCTATCGGCACTTACCTTTGTTTATGAAGGAAATTCACGATCAGACGGCCCGGCATTGAAAGGGATCGGGGTCGGCACCGCGTTTG
>NW_014582880.1:3202-5251 GCF_000485595.1 Priapulus caudatus
AAATCATCTGTACCCATCTGGCATTCAAGACACCCGCGCTGCACATATTTCCTGAAACACAAGGCACCTGCCCCCTCCCCCCAACGACAGATGCTAGGAAAGGGTTAACGAGAACGAGAGGAGGGGGCAAGATTTATTCATCCGTTATCGAAGAGGAGCCAGAGAGAGAGAGAGAGAGAGAGAGAGAGAGAGAGAGAGAGAGAAAGAGAAAGAAAGAGATAAAGAGAGAAAGAGAATAAGAAAGAGAGAGATGGGAGGCGCAGAAGAATAAGAGTGGTGGAAGGAACAGGTGGAAGAAACAGGTAGACAAGAGGTAGAAGAAGAAGAGGGAGAGCATGATAGCGAGAGAAGGAGAAGGGAAAAGGAAGAGTAAACTCATGCTCGCACGAGAGGAAACAGAAATCCTGTAACAGAAATCATCTGTACCCATCTGGTATTCAAGACACCCGCGCTGCACATATTTCCTGAAACACAAGGCACCTGCACCTGCCCCTCCCCCAACGACAGATGCTAGGAAAGGGTTAACGAGAACGAGAGGAGGGGGCAAGATTTATTCATCCGTTATCGAAGAGGAGCCAGAGAGAGAGAGAGAGAGAGAGCATCGATTAAAATTTAAAACAAGAGAGGAACGTTTCCTCTACACACGTGCGCGTTAAATCGACGCGAGGGAAGTCTAATAAATTCTAAGAAATTGTAAGCGCTTCAGCCTTGTCAGCTATCTTCAGTACGGCTTGGGTATGTTTTCAAATTCTCGTGGCTCCAACGTAACATATACATCTCGTAGGCTAAGAAATATGTACAACGCGGGAGCGGTGGGATATTTCACTTTTTCTATCAACATATATTACTGGAAAGATTCATTTGATAATTTTTTTTAGATCGCCTTATCTTCCCCGCGGTATGTTTATCCAACGTATAAAAGAACTTTATTGCACGAGGATCTGTATAGCTTTAGGCGCCGCGTGTATAAATATAGGGGTGTGGGGGGGGGGGGTTCCTATACTAACACTTCTATACTCAAACATGTCTTGTAATCATTGCGATAAATGTGGAAATATTAAAATTGTTTTTTTAGCTATCATCTAAAATGCCACGATGCATTGGACGTCTTACTTGTCTTCCTACGCCATCATTTCTAGTTTTAACTACAAACATTTCATCGGTCCGCCACTACGAGCAAAAAACCTTCCGACACTTTTAATAGCAGTTTTTCGTGCAGGCCACCTGTGTGGGGGAATAAAGCAAAACTGATATCCTGATATATATATATATATACATATATATATATATATATATATATATACTATATATATCATCTACATATATGATATATATCTACGACACGAAACTGAGCCTGTAAATCAGTAGCGATGATATAATTTGTTGGTATCTACTTGAGATGAATTTGGATGCGTAAACCATACGATGGTTTACACGGGCGGCCGTGTGAACGACTGACTGATTGTTTATAGCGCATCATAAATAAACACTGTGAGACTCTAATATTATCTATGGTATGGAGTTATGCAGGCGACTATAGCAAGCCGATGGTCTGTGGATTAGAGCCAGTCAGATGCTTATTTATACTTTGTTTAGCCATGATGGATCGCCCCAGCTATGCATGCAAACAAATAGTTATGTGCTTATTAGTACACGGTGAACACCGTACCTTTGTACACACACTACGCCGCTCCTCCTTCTTAATAGCAACAATCAATATTTGTCAATAATTCCGCTAGGGTCAGTATTAGGCGAAATCCTCGAGGCTCAATAATGTAATCATAATCAAAATTTAAGTGTAGAAGAACACATGAATTGGGAACGTCGATTAGTAATGTATATTTGATATAGTAGTATTATATGCAGCACTGGAAGGAGGAAGGTGGGGCGATGTCCGGTGCATGAGATGGCGGACCCAGTTTGTCGTGAGTTTATTGCTTAGTAGCGGCTCCTAGTATTGTTTGCCTAAACACATTCACCGCGGCCAAATATTACAACCAAACCCATTGAGAGATTTCACCATGGTTCTCTCCCACCCACCACAACAAT